>NW_014565386.1:0-12048 GCF_001313825.1 Dinoponera quadriceps | reverse complement strand
ACGAGTCATATTTTGTTAGAAAAAAAATTCGGAAAATCGGCCTGTTTTTCCCCTTGTCACAGTAGACTTCCCCCTTAAGTCTATAACTTGAAACCCTCCTTTTTTTAATAAAAATTAAGATTTTATTTAAAAAACAAATGAAAAAAATACATCAATCAAAATATAGGTCATTGTTAGATATGACTTTTTCCCATCTTTCTGGCAATAAGCGGATCCCACGGCGAAAAAACTACTAATCTTTAGAGACTATCCGGTTAGATAGCCCATTTTCGACGCATTCATAAGAGTTGAAATGTTTCTCAGCAAGTGCATGTGCCATCGACCGAAACAAATGATAGTCGGAAGGGGTACAGTCTGGTGAATAAGACACATGGGATAGCACTTCCCAGTGAAGTGCTTCCAATGTTTCTTGACAGCCTTAGGAACGTGAGGTCGAGCATTGATGAAGCAAGATCATTTTATGTAGTCTTGTCTCATATTTTGATCGTTTTTCGCGCAATGCTCGGCCCAAACGGATTCTTTGTTGTTGGTAGAAATCCCCTGTGACTGTTTGACTAGGTTTCAGTATTTCATAATATACCACACCCTTCTGGTCCTATCAAATACAGAGCATGGCCTTCTTCCCATGAATATTGCATTTCGGCGTCGATGTCGATGGTTGGCCTGGGTCGCAATGGTTTTTCGGCGTTTGAGGTTATTGAAATAGATCCACTTTTCATCGCCAGTCGCAATTCGATACAAAAACCTCTTTCTTTTTTGCCTGGCAAGCAGCATTTTGGATATGGTTTTTCGCCTTTTGATGTCTCTTTCTTTCAGATCATATGGCACCTATCTTCCTTTCTATTAGGTTGGTGCGTATGAAATGTCGCATTCTCTTTACATGCGGACGTTTTCCTCCCTGTTTTCGTTATACTTTTGTATTTGGCATAACCTCATTCATACTCGTATTGTCCATTGCCAGAGACTCATTTCAACAAAATAGGTTTTCTCGAAGGTCTTCCCTTTTTTATTTCTTTTGAGTTTATTACCGATATGAATTCTGCCGACATTCGCGTCATTTTCTTATATGAGTACAAACTTGGTAATAGTGCTGCAAAAGCTGCACGCAACATAAACCAAGCGTTTGGGGAGAATACGGTTAACAATCGGAAAGTGCAGCGTTGGTTCGAAAAATTTCGGACTGGCGATTTTTCACTGCAAAATGAGCCGCGCGGAAGACCCAAAACGTCTGTGAATAATGATGACCTGAAGGCTCTAGTGGAAGCGGATCCAGCCGTATCCACGAGGGAACTTGCTATCAGGATGAAAGTTGACCATACAACGATATTGAGACACCAAATTGTACTCCCATCGCTTGTGAATCGGCATGGCCCGCTACTGCTCCATGACAACGCTCGGCCGCACACATCGCACAAAACAATTGCGAAACTGAACGAACTGGAATATGAAGTTTTGCAGCATCCACCATATTCACCGGATCTCTCGCCGACCGATTTTCATTTTTTCAAGCATTTAGAGCTGTTTTTAAGAGGCAAACACCATGAAAATGAAGACAGTCTAAAAAACTCGATATCAGAGTTTATTAATTCTAAAGACCAAAATTTTTTTAAGACAGGCATCTACGCTTTAAAATCTCGTTGGGAGAAGTGTATTGAAGCGAATGGAGCATACTTTGATTGAATAAACAGCTTTTGAAGAAAGATATACAGTTTTATACAATCACTTAAGAATCCGACATTTCATATGCACCAACCTAATAGTATACTTTTCCCATGGCTTTTAAACGCGTGGAAATGGCGGTTTGAGTAACATTCAACGTTTTTGCAAGTTGATTTTGTGTTTGACATTAACTTTCATCAATCAATGCTAGCAGTACTGTATCTTCGAATTTTTTCACATTCCTTGCAAGTTGTTTCCGATAGAGCAAGTTTCCTATCAACAAACATTCGATGAGATTCAGCAGCAGTTTTCTTCAAATTGAAAAAGAAAAGCAAAACTTTGCCCAAATGATGCGTATTTGGTTAAAATTCAAACATATTCTTTACACAAAAAACTACGTTGTTGTCACAAACATAAACTTTTATATAACGAATATTATTGACAAATGTCAAAATTAAACATGATGCTTTGTTCAGCCATTACAGTTGACGATTTTCAAACGGTTATTTATATAGATAGAGGAAGGGTTTCAATTGATATCCCTAATATTTGTTCCTTGTCTGAAACAACTCAGGGTGCAGATTTTGCGTAAACCGAAACTTTGTCACGCAATCAGTAAGTTTTCATCAAGTTATAAACCCAGACGTCTAAGACTATGACATGAAGAATCATGCGTAGAGGTTAGGAAGAGCAACGTTTAGCTAACTATTATTAAGAATGACACAGAATAACTTCAAACTCAGTATTCCATTACTGAATGGAGAAAACATTTTTTTGAAAAACGAAAGGGCGTGCAGTATTGATACGTGATAAGTGGGACGTAGTGAACACGCCTAAGCCGCAACAAGTTAACGATGTGTGGATAAAACATAATAACATAGCGTATATAATGCTGAGTGTAAAGGACAATCAGTTGATATATTTTGTACACTTTGATAATGCGTATGATTTATGGCAAGCGCTATCACGAAAGTGCGAACATTCAACATTTAGTAGTAGATTAGAATATCTGTAAAGAAAGTTGTATAGCATCTATTATAGTGGTGGATCTATGTTCGATCACATCGACTCAAGTATGGAAATAGTCGGGTTGCTACGGGGATCGGGAAAGCCCCTTGAAGACGAGGAAATTGTCGCAGTTTTGTTAATGAGCCTTCCAGAATCCTACTGACCGCACTTGAGAGAAGACAAGAGGCAGACTTTACGATTAAATAAGTAGCCGGAAAAATATTGGATGAGAGCAGAAGCATTTTGAGAGCATTGCGTCAGACGAGAAGAGTATGGAAGTGGCGCTTTAATCGGAAATTCTTCACAAAGAATATAATCATCAACGTATCAATTCTAATAAGATTGAGAAAGATTAAAAAGTTTGTAATAAAACTAATAAAGAAATGCCGACATGTTTTTTTCTATAGCAAGCCAGGACATATCAAGGATGACTCATCGACGAGTCGTAGCAAGAGCTCAACAAGAAAACAGTCTCTCTACGTTAACGACAACGACAAGAAGAGACAGCTCGAGTTGCAGGTACGATGGAAGGTATTCATCAATGACATTGTCGTTTAGATCACGGGCATCTGAGAGCCATAAAACGTTTGGCAGAAGAAGAATTGGCAACAAGAATTAAACTACGTATTTGCTCCAGTGAGATCTGTAAACATCGCGTTAAAGGGAAATTGACACAAATGAAGTTTCAGAAGAGCAAACGAAAAGAAAAAGCACCAAGGTTAGTGTATTCAGATTTATGTGGACAATGCAGACTGCTACTCCGAGTAGTAACCGATATTTTTTAACTGTTATTGACGACTACTCTTGATTTATGGACGTACGTTTATTGAAATCAAAGAGTGAAGTTCCTGGTGTCATAAAAAAATATATGGTTGCAATGTCGGTAAGATTTACGAAGAAGCCCATTGTTCTACGCACGGATAATGGCAAGGAAATGTCTCAGTCAAAATGTGGAATTTTCTGCGGAAAGAAGGAATATAGCAGTAATTAACGGTGGCACATACGCCGCAACAAAATTGGGTAAAAACGGAAAAACAGGTTTCTAACAAAAACTGTAAAGTGCATATTGTTGGATGCTGGTTTTGCTAACCTTTTTCGGAGAGAAGCAGTTATGACCGCAGCATATTTGCAAAATCGGATGACGAGTCGCAACATTGATAAAACTCCTATTAAATTATTTAGTAGCAAAAGGCCGAATATTAATCATATTCGAGTATTTGATTCAATATTTATTTGCTGGTTCTTAAACAAAAATGCAAGAAATAGGACAAGGCCGAAAAGGGAGTACTTGTTGTTAAGACGGAAATACTAAAGGTTATCGGATTTTAAACCTCAGTACAAATCAAATATGGATCAGTCATTCTGTATGAATAATGTATTGGGTGAGTGCAAAAGTTCGTGCGGAGGTACAATAGATGGCGTTAGAAGCGGCGTAAAGTTTTGTCATTAATACCGCCATCTCCGTAAGACATATCGTTGGAAAGGTGACGTGTGAAGCGTTCATTTCAAACAAAAGAATTTGTGTAGATACGAACTGCTTCGAGAAAGATTACTTTCAAAATAAGTGTCGAAAAGGTGCATTTACGGCATGTTATTCTTTACGAGTTTCGGAAAGGAATAAACGTTGCAGCAGCCGTAAAAAACATTCAAGAGGTTTATCAAGATCAAGCACCAGCTAAACGAACTGTGGAAAAATGGTTTGCGAAATTTCGCCGCGGACAGTTTAACCTTGAAGACGAGCCACGCTCAGGTCGACCTTCAGACATTGATGACGATGTTGTGCGAACTTTAGTTCAGAATACTCCGCGAATTTCAACAGAGGAAGTTGCTACAGCACTTAACGTTGACCGATCAACCGCTTTTCGGCGTTAAAAAAAAATCGGTTTCGATTTGAAGCTCGATGTATGGGTGCCCCATTTGATGACGGAGAGGAACAAAATCCAGCGAGTTTCTGCTGCCGTTTTTTTACTCGGGCGGCTCAAAAACGAGCCGTTTTTGGATCGATTAGTGACGGGCGATGAGAAATGGGTCCTGTACAACAATGTTCAGCGCAAACGCACATGGAAACAGGCAGGTGAGCATGGTGAAGCAATGGCAAAGGCCGGTTTACACCCGATGAAGGTGATGCTCTGTGTTTGGTGGGATTGCAAGGGCATAATTTATTTTGAGTTTCTCCCCGCTGGTCAAACGATTGATTCGGACAAGTACTGTCGCCAATTAACCAATCTGAATCGAGAAATCAAACAGAAACGTCCGATTTTGTCAAATCGCAAGGGCGTAGTCTTTCACCACGACAACGCAAGACCACACGTTTCGAGACAGACGCTGCGCAAACTGAACAGCCTGCAATGGGATGTCCTAACTCATCCACCGTATTCTCCTGATATCGCACCTTCTGATTATCACTTGTTCCGGTCATTGCAAAATCATTTAAATGGAAAAAAAATTGACTCTTTGGATGCCTTAAAAAACGTCGTGTCTTCGTTCTTCGAATCTAAACCGCGCAGTTTTTATGATCGGGGCATCCGTATGCTGCCAGAACGTTGGAAAAAGATTATAGACAACGATGGAGAATATATCATTGATTGAATAAAGAACTTTGTTTGCCTAATCACTGTCTGACTTTTACTCACAAACTCCGCACGAACTTTTGCACTCACCCAATAATACAATGGTCATCATGATGAGGACAAAGATGGTGATTCGCACCGGATGTCAACATGAAAAGAGACAATTAGCGAGAAACGGGAAGCTGTTGTTTACGAAATATTAAAGCCAGTTGACGAAGAGACATCAAGACTAGAAGAGGAAACAAATAACCACATATCAACCTATGTGGATACAGAGACTACACATGATATACAGATGAATAGACATACCAGATAGAGACACCACCACTGAATATACGGAATGTACTAATAAAATCGTGTATCACAGCAAAATAATAAAGAAATAAGGTTGACATATAAAGTACAGACAGTATCAGTTAAAAAGCTGGAATGATTGAAGATGTTAGAACTTTTATTACCGAAATAACAATGATGGATTGCTGCAGCAGAAGAGGAAATGAAATCTCTTAATAAACATCGAGTAAGAGAACTTACAGATCTTCTGCCAGGAAAGAAAGTCATACTTTGCAAGTAAGTTTTCAAATGCAAGTTAAATGATGAAGGTCAGATATATATTTATAAGACTCGCTTGGTAGCGAGAGATTTCTCGCAGTCCTATGGGGAAGGTTATGATGAAACTTTTGAGTCTGTGGTCAAGCATGAAACCACACGCACACTAGTTTTAATGTCAGCTAAGAAAAGTTTGAAAGTGTATTATTTGGATCTACAGGGCGCGTATTTGAACAGCGATCAAGAAAAAGAAATTTTCTTGGAGCAAGCATCAGGTTTTCATAAATACGGACATAAACCCAAAGTTTAGTAGTTGCGGAAAAGTGTCTACGGACTTAAACAATTAGCACATGCATGGATTAAGAAGGCTAAGTTAACTGTCCAAACAAGTTTTCAACTAGGAAGAACTGATCGATGCGTTTATATAAGGAACGAGAAAAACGTTGAAATGACTTATATACTATTATTATTCGTTATTATTATACGTTGACGATCTATTAAGTAAGCATCTGCAGACATAACTAAGAAGATGGGCAAAGATCTTCAGAAATACTTCAACATCAAGGACTTTGAAGACTTTCATCATTATCTCAGTATCAATAGATAGAACGCAAGAAGGATGAAGCATTTTTACTTGGCCAGAAGAGGAATATTTCCAAGATGTTGGAGGAATATGGTCTTACGTAATCAAAACCCGTTGCGACACTAATGCCAGTAAATTTCCTAAAATCTGGATTGAACTACAGTACGCGAAACTGCCGTATAATACTCAATATAGGCAGCAATTAGATCGCTGTTGTATATTGCCACAAGGTCTAGGCCGGACATTGCTGCAGCAGTAAGAATTTTGAGTCGATTCGTTAAAAATCCTATCAAATGGGATTGAAAGGCAGTTAAAAAGATAATACGATATTTAGCATCTACTATGAATAAGAAATTGAAGTTGTCTTCAGGTGGAACTTTTGAGATCGACTGTTTTGTGGAAGCGGATTGGAAATTACAACGACAGGAAATCGAGTGGACATGTCGTTAGGAAATGGAACTATAGCCTGATCACATCGGAAACAGATATCAGTGTCATTGTCATCGACGGAAGTCGAGTAAATTGCAACTTTATAAGTGAGCAAAGAATTGCTCTGATTGTGACAATTATTGGAAGATTAACATTTTCCAATAAAAGAACCCGTTGTCATTCACGAAGATAACCAATCATCTATTCATTTAATTTGTAATCATTGTAATCATTTAATTGAAGCAGACCAATGTGGGGAGCAGACCAAACGCATTGATATATGATATGTTGTGATATGTGTTATGATGTGTTACCAAATTCAGGACCTTCGAGAGAAAAAATGTGGTCAACATGCGATACGGTCCCACATGTGTTGGCCTATCTAATGACAAAGCTGTTGGTCAAGATATGTTTTTATGGAATTGACATATCGTTTGGGAATATTTTAATT
Organism: Dinoponera quadriceps; assembly: GCF_001313825.1. Classification (NCBI taxonomy): domain Eukaryota; kingdom Metazoa; phylum Arthropoda; class Insecta; order Hymenoptera; family Formicidae; genus Dinoponera; species Dinoponera quadriceps. The sequence goes on along the minus strand of NW_014565386.1, from coordinate 4,799 downwards.
CAAACTGTCCGCAGCAGGAAGAGGTATTGAAAGAGCGCCTTGGACAGTTTGAATCGGTCACACTTTGGCAGGCATCTCATTTGCGTTTGTTTTTGGGCATTGTTGGCGTTTATCCACATACCCACGCAATCAGTAAATTTTTCATCAATATAAAATATTTTTACGACATTTATATTTACTAAATAATTCTAACAAATGATGAATATCCGCAGTGACGGACCAGTTTATTCTAAATTCGTAATTATGGATTTAGGATAAACTGGTTGCTGCAATTCCTCCTATTTAATAAGTTTTTTTGCGTCATATAATGATTATAAAATAATTAAATTAGATAATTTAAAAAATTCACAGTAACACAAAAAACCCATAAATATACTCTTGTATCGCATATAACTTACGTTGCACAATGTTGCCATCGTCATAGGAAATGTTTTTCCAGCTGTAATGTGAAGTGGTTTACTCGAGCGAAACATAATTAGCAATAAATTCTTTGCTGCCTTCGGTTCTATAGTATACCACGCATATTCATATGTAAAACGGTGTATTTTTTCAGACTAAAAAAATGCAGCATAAATATAGAAACAATTAAGCTATATCGATAAATAAGAATTAATAATTTAAATGACAATTTTCGAGACCAATTCTTGATAAGTAATTTTTTGGTCGTCATAGAAAAGTTACAAAATATACGTAGAGTTATAAATGTAGACCAGTCACGATGTTTACATTGTCATTAATATTATATATTGTAATATTATTTCACTTACTTGTGTCACGAGAATTTCACCAACAGCACAATAAAGACACATGTGCAACAAGAAATATAAAATCGCTGCAACATTCCAACCCAATTGTGTAATGGACAATTGGCCTTTTTGTTTTACAACCTAGATTGATATATAGATGTTATATGTTTTCAAAAATTCAATATCATTTGAAACTCAATATAGTCACACATTAGAAATATGTCGTTCTCTCGTTGGAACTACCGGAATTATTATATAATAATTTTTTCATGTTATTTGTAACGTAAAACTGTTGACTTTTATGATGATTTTGAAAATATAATTTTGGCACATTTTAAAATATTAGGTTGGCAAGAATGAAATTTGTAGTTAATAATATTGACAAATGTAACAGCTTACTATTTGACATTGGCTTAATATATTACCGTTTTGTTTTTTTTTTTGTTGGAAAATTACATATCTCGCCTGTTTAAAGAAATCATTGTAAGCTCTAAAAAAAATTAAAACCTTTTTTTAAACATTAATTTTGTTGAAAATGGAACGGTCGGAAATTCGCACTATTATGAAGTATGAGTTCTTACGTGGAACTACGGTATCGCAGACCGCGCGAAATATTAATAGTGTATTTGGCTGTAGTGTTACTACGCAGCAGACACTATCAAATTGGTTCGCCAAATTTCGTACAGGTAATTTTGACCTCACAAATGAGCCACGCGGTCGCCCAGAATCAATGGTCAATAATGACGAACTAAAGGTCACCGTTGAGTCGGACCCATCTCAGAGTACCTATGAATTATCGTTGAAATTTGGTATTAGCAAACAAACAATATTAACTCATTTAGCTCAAATCGGTAAAGTGAAAATTTGGATAAGTGGATTCCACATGAACTGAATGAAAAACAGAAACATAAACGTTTGGAAACTTGCTTGATGTTGCTTTCTCGTCACAAATCTGATCCCTTTTTTAATGGAATTGTCACTTGTGATGAGAAATGGATCCAATATTACAATCGCAAACGTTCAGCACAGTGGCTGGACAAAGATGAATCACCAAAACACATTCCAAAGCACAATATTCATGAAAAAAATGATGATGAGTATTTGATGGTCTAGCGCAGGTGTGATCTATTATGATTTCATGAAACCTGGATCATCGATCACAGCAGAAATATGCTGCAACCAACTGGACGAAATGATGCAAAAACTGAACAAAATGAAGAAAAACAGCCTAAATTGATCAACAGATCGACTCCTATCTTATTGCATGATAACGCTAGACCATACACAGCACAAATGACTGTGGCAAATCTGCAGGAATTGGAGTTGGAACTTTTTCACCATCCTCCATACTCACCAGACCTAGGCCCCACTGACTACCACTTCTTCCGCAATTTGGACAACTTTTTAATAGGAAAACAATTTAATTCCGACAAAGCTGTAAAACTGGCCTTCCAGGAATTCATTGACTCTCGTCCGCCCGGGTTTTATACCACGAACAACCGGCCTGAACAACCTGCTGCTTAAATGGCAAAAGTGTATAGACAATATGGGTGCATACTTTGATGAATAAAATAATTCCTTATATTTGTGAGTTATCAACCAATTTTGCCTTTTATTCTACAAATTTCATCTTTGGCGACCTGATAATTAAAAAATAGTTCGTTTTTATAATTCTAGTTCCAACGATAGATGGAACTAAAAGATGGGTACCGAAGATGGGTAGATGTATATTCTTATTCGCTTATATGTTTCAAATTATTGAATGTCCAGATTTCATGACAGTCGTAAGACGCGCGGACATTTATATAACTACTGTAATTTTTGCTATTATTAAATGCAAAAATTATTAATTATATCATCAAATATGTATTATTATGCATAATGTTTAAAACGAATATTCTGTATAGTTTCCTAAAAAAATAATTAAAAGTAATAGCGTTTTCTAGACTTCTAAATAATTATCCATTCTTAATTATGCCGCCTAATTCGCAAATATTTATAGCTTACACTAACTATGAGAAATCCTTGAAAGCAGAATAGTATGCCGAAGAAAAGTATCAGGACAAGCAGCATTAAATCAAAAGTGTCATCGATGATTTGAATTGATCTGTAATGGCAACGACTTATTAGAAAATGGAATAATTTTCAATTGTATAAGAAAATGAAAAAAGGAACTTTTGCAATGCAGGTCAGTACGCGGAAATCAATACGTAAACCCAACATGTGAACAAAGTCAGAAATAAGTTCATTTGAATATATTAACTTATAAATGGCATCATTTTATACATTTAAATACAGACATATCATTTCTATTTAGAAATGATTTATCTTAGTTTAATTTAAATTAATGATTCCTAGGTACCTAATCAAACGTATGTGATCTTGAACGTTGAATTTTAAAGCTGCATGGAAGTTCGGATACTTTTCCATATGTGCCAATCGCGAATGTAGATTTTTTAGTTGACCGCAGACGTGTATAACTAATAATCCAAGGAAGTTGTCGACCGCAGAATAAGCGATAGTCGTTGTAATTAATCCCATTCCTTGTGCCAAAAACGTTAATTCGAACTGCGGACTTTTGGAAACATCGTGCAAGTAGTACGATTGCAACGGCAAAGGTTTCCCAGGGTCGGTCAGGTTCGTCACTTGCCTGACAGTCAGTCCGAACCATGGAAAGATGACGCCAATCATCATTGACAATAGTACCATGAACATTCCGCATATAGCGATATTTCGAGTGACCGTGGAGTACATCAACATAACATCACGCTCTTCTTTTATTTTTGCCTTCATCCAATCATTTTTAATCATATCAATTAAAGGTGCTAAAGCTTTAAGAAAGAGTAACGCGTTAATATTCTATTAGATGAATACTTTCGTGCATATTACTAATCATATAAAAAAGTAAAAAAATTGGTATATAATGAGATGCCTCGATAATGCTAGCAGCCATACGCTACAATTGTAATTATAATAAAAACTAAAAGTGATATTGGCAGGAAAATATTCCGCTACACAATATATACCTTCTTGTTTGTACCATATGATGCAGATTTTACATATTGTCATCAACAGAGATAGACTATATTGCAAATTATCAATCATTAATTTCATGTCGCCCCATACCCTTATCAATGATGCTAAAACCGGTATCGTCAATATGCAAAGCAATGTGGTAAATGTGTACAGCAGTCGAAGTTTCGAACCTACGATCTCACGGGAGTCTCGGTTGTCTGGCGGCCACAAACCGACAATTTTCAACATCAGTCGATTTAAATTGATTGCCCATTCCAAATCTGTTATTAGAAACTTTTATTTATGTTGTACTTTGGAAGTTATAAGAAACCACATTCGCATATGCAGCATTTGTGTGAAAAAATTTAAATACATCTACGGGAAAATAAAGAATAGAAATAATTTTGGTACCCATTTAAGTTTTTTAACTTGACCGAAGAAAAGTATGAAAACTATAAAAAATGTATGCCTTTAGATAACATTTATAAAGCATTACGAAAATATTGGGTATCACGAAAATATTGGGAAATTCTCTAGATATTGCACAAAACAAACAGCCATTATTTTCTTTTATACTCAATGTTCTCGAACGATTTATTTTAATTAAATTCAGGCTGGCGCAATAGTATATTTGCAAATCTATTGAAAAAAGTACATAAAACATTAATCTTTATATTAGGTCTAGTAAAAAGCAATCCATTATTTTTCCAATAGAGGGCTTTACTAATCTGTATCTCGCGTTGTATAAGTCCGATCGGATTACGCCAGATGGCGTTAGAAAGATAAGATTTCGTACTNACAGTTTTGTGATTGCTTGACTCAGTATTGTTTGAGCGCGCGTCAAAGATGGACACCAGCAAAGAGAAAATACGCTATATTTTACAGTTTTTCTTCGATAAAGGCGAAAACGCAAGCCAGGCGGCTAAAAATGTGAATAGTGTTTATGGTCCTGAAACTGTAAGAGCCAATCACGCGCAATTTTGGTTTCATCCATTCAGTTCCGGTAATTTTGATGTCAAAGATGCACCACGCTCCGGG
>NW_014565385.1:0-448 GCF_001313825.1 Dinoponera quadriceps | reverse complement strand
TTCACTGTTGTATTACTTCCGCAGTTTAACAATTTTTTAACAAGCAAACAGCAAATTGCCGATGTTATTTAATTTTTGTACAAAGCATTTCTGTAACAGTAGTAAAAGTACCTTATCACAAAGTTCCTCGCAGATATAATTAAATACAAATGTTTTCCCCAAGACAGCCAATGCCCAAATCATAATAAGGAAAATGTTAATTGCTATCTGATTCGTAGAGTTAACATTGAATTCCAAGATAGACTTATAAAAGTCGATGATAAGCCTAACGGTCAAAACTTTCACCGCGGCAGTCTGCATTAACATTTGCCACCCAAAGATCTCGGTTAATTCTCGCGATATCGAAGATAATTCGTTGTGAAGATGCCTGTGAAATCAATTAATGAAAAATGTTTCTACATATCATCATGTGCGATATTTCGGTAAAATATTGTTAACATTTATTTTA
>NW_014565384.1:0-1897 GCF_001313825.1 Dinoponera quadriceps | reverse complement strand
TCTGTTCACAGGATCACGATGCAGCGGTGGAATAAAATACAAGGCACTTCACACATCTGGGGATTTGCATGGAATCGTGATATCAAATTCGTATATTTCAAAAGTACAAGAAAATAAGACTTACGCTACGGACGGCTATTACAGGTCTCGTGCGCACGCAGTAGAGGCTCGGTGTGAAGGCGATGGAACTGGAACTCACTGCACCGTTGTTTAAACTTGCCTGATTTGCCGGAAGCGTTTGTAAAAACTGTTCGATTATCAGGGAGCTGACTAACTAGCTTCGTATGAAGGAGCGAGCCGCTCTAGAGTAATACTGAGTGTCGAATAATTGAATCGAAATATACGAGGGTTATCCAGAAATAAGGTTCCCATCAATTTTACAACATTGTTTATTGTCATAGAAATTTACATCGTTGGAAAGATGAAACTTTGCTCTATTTTTCTACATAATCGCCATCTTTTTCTACTCATTTTTGTAGACGGTGCTCCAATTTCTGTATCCTAATGTCGTAGAACTCCGCCGCCAACCCGTTGAGGAAACGTTTCAGCTCTTCTTTGACTTCATCGTCGCTCCGGAAGCGTTGGCCACCCAAGTGTTCCTTTAACTTGGGGAACAAATGATAATCACTATGCGCGAGGTCCGGATTGTAAGTTGGGTGGGGCATGATAGTCCACCCTAAGTGTGTCAAAAGTTCCTGGGTTTGACGGGAGACGTGAGGTCGTGCGTTGTGAAGCAGCATTATACCGGCTGTCATTTGTCCTCGCCGGCGGTTCTGGATAGCTCGCCTGAGTTTTCTCAGGGTGGCTAAAAATGAGTAGAAAAAGATGGCGATTATGTAGAAAAATAGAGCAAAGTTTCATCTTTCCAACGATGTAAATTTCTATGAGAATGAACAATGTTGTCTATTTGTAAAATTGATGGGAACCTTATTTCTGGATCAACCCTCGTAAAAGCCAAAGAGTACTGTGACTCGAATGAACTAAGCACGAGTAATAGGCTAAAGGCGAATAAAAGAATAATGGTTCGAGGGCTGCAGCGCGCGGGTTTATATACCTTTTGACGACAAAGGCGGGGATGGCACTGGAGTGGGGGTTCGCGCTTTGGTAAATATCAAAGAAGATCGGGGCCGTGCCATTTATGAATAACAATGATAAATACTGCCCGAATAACTCGAGATTTATTCGGGATGTTAAGTTATACTGGGCTACTAGAGAGTTCTAAGAAACTTGAGATATGTCCGGTCTTTTAAGATAGCGCATAATAATTTATTAATTTTTCAACTCGCGTCTCTAATAATTTGATACGTTCAACATTCAGTATTGTGTCTCCTAAATAATTTTTAATAATGAATGCTCTTTCATTGTGAGCTTGCTTATGGTGAGGTGAATTCCAGTATCCTTGTGATATTTAATATTGTGCGAATAACGGCGATAATTAATAATAATATATATACAGTTATACGTATCGTCTATAGAATAAAGCGGTGTGTGTAAGGTAATAATAATGTGTGTGTGTGTCGAACGCTCTTAAATAATAATTATAATGTAAGTAATATTGTTGTGTGGCTGTGTGCGTTATTAGTTACATTAAATTGTTTGTTGTATGACGACGGTGTTAAATAATGAAGAAAAATGTTTTTGTACGCGGTGCCGATATATATATACATATATATATAATAACTTTTAATTTTAACGGGCTTAGTGCCATGTCAGTCACGGGTGCGTGACGTTATGCATGCTTCTTACGGTGTATCTGTGTGTAGTAGTGAGCGCGCGAGGATGTGTCATCGCTGGTGAGACTTTTAATACTGTAATACATGATGCGTCAGGTATTTGAGGACATATTGACTTAAAAACTAAAATTTGTATATTTTTTATAAAACTTGTTTTATTTTAA
>NW_014565383.1:0-920 GCF_001313825.1 Dinoponera quadriceps | reverse complement strand
ACTGGCGAAACGTGCCGCGAGTGTCTTTGTAATAGTGCAATTGTACCTACGTCCTGACTCTCAGAAGGGAGATGTTGGTTCTCAACATCTCTTACGTGCCAACATCACCTCCTCGTGTTGTGAGACGGAAACGCTGGAGAAAGTCGCAACAATCACTCCTCCTGGAGGCTGACGGGGCTCTGGCTTGGACTTACGCTACCATTCCCCGAGTGGGGGGGGGGGAGGCGAAGTGGGTCTTTTGTGGGACAAACTGCCGGCGGCTTGGTGCCGATGCGCAGAAGGCACGCTAGCGGCTCGAGCGGTATGAAATCCGCTAAGACAGCAAGCTAGTATGCTGGAACCTTGGGGTTCCTGGCGGATTTTTCCACATTCCTCCCCTTCCCTTTGATCTCTTTCTTTATTAACATAACATTACCGCGAACTGATAATCTCTTCCCTCGTGGTTTAGACCAAATCTCCCCATTTCTTTCACTCCCACAAGAATGAACGCGAAAAGGAAATCTGTTCTCACGCGGTACCCACAAATTACCCCTCCCACTTTTCCTGAGAGACCCACTGCATTACCGCAAACGCATAAGCATAAGCAGTTNTGTGACCCGGCCTCCGTCGATCGGTGGACGTTCGTCCCGTCCTGGCCGACGGAGTGGTCGTGCTGGTTTCTCCGGTCGACCGTGTATCAGTTTCGATAGCCCTGGCGTAGCTCGCCGGATGTCCAGGGGTCTTTGTAATGCGAGTGTGAGTGGATGAGCGAGCGAGTGAGCGAATGCCCGAATGCGTGTAGAAACAATAATCTATTTATTAAATTATCCTACGTCGTTGGATACACGATAATTTCATCGCTGGGCCGTGCTTTAATTTCGGCGTTTCAAACCAGTTGTTATTCCGGTGACAATACTGGCGACGGAATCCCGTGTTTACAA
>NW_014565382.1:379-1028 GCF_001313825.1 Dinoponera quadriceps | reverse complement strand
CCAATCACAAAATATAATTAACCGATAACAGAATGCGGTGAAGCGGCCTTACAATTGCGGGTTCCCGGGCGGCTGGTCCTCGTCGGGAATCCTCTCTCTCCTGCTCTCTCGCTCGCTCGCTCCTTCGCTCCCTCGATCGCTCGCTCTCTCCCTCGGGTCGCCGCCAAGGGTCTCTCAGCGCCGGGACTCCTTCACCACGATCACACGCGTTCTTCCCGGTACGGCAGCCAAAAAGTGCGAAAACGACAACGTGAGACGGTCGGAGGAACTCTCTCTCCTTGCCAAACGATAACGCTCACTCGGCGACAACGACAACTCTCCAACTCGGCGGTAACGATATCTCTCTCAAAACTTGGCGGTAACGATGTCTCTCTCCAACTTGGCGGTAACGATGTCTCTCTCCAACTACCTCAAAAGTTTTTCCACCGACAAGATCGTAGCGATCTGCTACCTCTTCCCCCTTCCTTTTCGGCAGCCGAATCTTTGCCGGCGGTGCCCGAGTCGCCTCCGAGCCCGCCGCTCCACCGCCGGTCTTTCCCGGCGAGGTCCCGCGGCTTCGGGTTCCGTTGTCCTGAGCGCAACCTCGGCCCGCCGGCCCTACCGCCGTCGAGGGGTCGAAGAGGTAGCCCCGGTGGTGTCGGCAGCGGCC
>NW_014565382.1:0-226 GCF_001313825.1 Dinoponera quadriceps | reverse complement strand
CCGCGGCGCGCGGTCTTCGCTAACTCAAAAAAAAACGAACTACAAAAAAAAGACTAATAACCTTAATTCGGCGCGCTCCTATAAGCACGCCACACGCCTTGCAATAGGGCTTTCGCCCTTGGGACGGGCGCTCCGAGCCGCCACGTCACAACCCAAATTCGAGCACTTTACCGGAAGGTGATTAATCAAAAATGCAAATTAGAACGTCAGGTACTAAGGAATGCAA
>NW_014565381.1:351-586 GCF_001313825.1 Dinoponera quadriceps | reverse complement strand
TCGTTAGGAATATCTCGGATTTAAGCAGGGCGACGATGCGTGTCAACAATAGGAAGGGCAGGAGAACGTCACGTTCTCCACGAGGTTACATGCATGCTGATTTCCCGCCGAATGGACAGGGTGTGGAGGATCTCGTTCTCGCGGAAGTAGTGAAGCGAAACTCGTAGTACGCCACGATGCGAGTCTTGCGCGGCCGGTACTTCATGTATCTGCAAACGTATTGTTTCGTTAAGGA
>NW_014565381.1:0-313 GCF_001313825.1 Dinoponera quadriceps | reverse complement strand
TTGACCCGCACGATCACGTCGTTCGTTAGGAATATCTCGGATTTAAGCAGGGCGACGATGCGTGTCAACAATAGGAAGGGCAGGAGAACGTCACGTTCTCCACGAGGTTACATGCATGCTGATTTCCCGCCGAATGGACAGGGTGTGGAGGATCTCGTTCTCGCGGAAGTAGTGAAGCGAAACTCGTAGTACGCCACGATGCGAGTCTTGCGCGGCCGGTACTTCATATATCTGCAAACGTATTGTTTCGTTAAGGAATAAAAACACATTTCCGAAGTGTTTCCTTAGATTTCATTGAAAAAAGTTACAAAAT
>NW_014565380.1:0-1036 GCF_001313825.1 Dinoponera quadriceps | reverse complement strand
GCAATAATGATAACGATTTTGAAGATGACTCCGATAACGAATCTCTGTTTCCTTTAAAACCGCTCAAGCAACTCAAAATATTCTTTCTTACACTGAAGTATCTCGTTCAAATAAGATTATTATCTCCCCTGCAGATCTTTTAGACGACAACGCACTAATCACACCCCCGGCATCCAGTAAATTCAAAACATTCGAACTCCCCGTATATCCTGCAGATAAGGAACCTCCCGATAAAACATTTAATAACGTTCCCCCTTGTGAACCGGAAATAAGAGACANTTTGAAGATGACTCCGATAACGAATCTCTGTTTCCTTTAAAACCGCTCAAGCAACTCAAAATATTCTTTCTTACACTGAAGTATCTCGTTCAAATAAGATTATTATCTCCCCTGCAGATCTTTTAGACGACAACGCACTAATCACACCCCCGGCATCCAGTAAATTCAAAACATTCGAACTCCCCGTATATCCTGCAGATAAGGAACCTCCCGATAAAACATTTAATAACGTTCCCCTTTGTGAACCGGAAATAAGAGACAAAACTAATTTTAGCAATGATACACGCGAAACTGCCATAGCAGGGATGATAAAAGATAAACTTAATTTAATAAATGAAGAAAAAGAAATGATCGAAAACTCCTTTCTAGACACGTCAAATTTCGACTCAGAAAACGATGAATTAATGTTTGATTCAAATCGCGTACAATTTAACGAAACGGAGAGAATAGATTCATTATTGACTCTCATAGAGAGGAGAGATCCCTTAATGTCTTACCGCGACAACCATGTAATATTTTTTTCAAGTAAACGGACACCCAGTAGATAACGGTGCTCGAGAGTATCAACAAGCCAATGCCATACCCCCTTACGACAATGTAAACCTCGAAAGAGCGAAAGTAACAAGCATAGGAACGAAGCAACTAATAGCACTACCAATCAAAGCAAACAATAAAATGTTAATAGATTCTGATAATACAAAAAATTGCTTAAAGTCACTACTAGATGTTACAAGAGAATTAAATTTCAAATCATTCA
>NW_014565379.1:0-661 GCF_001313825.1 Dinoponera quadriceps | reverse complement strand
TTAATTTATTATTATTTATTACACACACAGCTTTACATAGCTGTACTTGTACATTGCAATTTTTCAGTGTGCATGCATTTATCTATTTTTCTCTCTCCGATCGTGTGTCGGAGTGTATACCTCTTTGCTCTTCCGATATCATATTCATTAAGGAGAACAAATATTTACTAAGGAGTATTGTAATAATTTATTTTATTTTAATTAAGTAAATACAATTTGAATGTAGTACTTTCTTTCTTCATGATCAATATGCACTAAGAGAAAAACATAGTTATTTTTTGGGACAATAATATCCTTATAACGACAACAATAGTAATAACTACATGCACGTAAAAGGGAGGTTATGATCATTATAACTACATTTTAACATTAACATTATAACTACACTTACTAAAAAAATATTCCCATTGTTGTATTAAGGGTTTACACCACAGTAGAGAGCAATAATTTTACGTTTTTTTGCGATTTTTTTAAGTGGAAAGAAAAGTGAAAGGGTAATTCTTTTTAAGGATGTTGTTAAGCATGTTTTGAAGTTTTAAAAAAAATTTTGTTTATTAAAAAATATTACAAAATGGTTGCCCAACAGCCGTTTCTGCGGAACGGTTTTTTTTTAAGGGGCTCCGCGGCACGCAGTAGAAATGCAGCAAAAATTAATCTGGAA
>NW_014565378.1:0-841 GCF_001313825.1 Dinoponera quadriceps | reverse complement strand
TCAAGAGAAGCTTGTGAAAATCGACTTTCCCAGTTTTTTGCCAATAGGGACGAGGGTTTCTATGAGAGAGGCATAATGAAATTACCTTCGAAATGGCAACAAGTTATCGAACAAAACGGTGCATATTTGACCTAAATCGGATCATTGTAACTATGTTAAATAAAGCCTCCAATTTGATACAAAAATAATGGATTACTTTTTACTAGACCTTATATATTGTCTAATAAAAAGTAATCCATTATTTTTGTATCAAATTGGAGGGTTTATTTAACATAGTTACAATGATCCGATTTAAGTCAAATATGCACCATTTTGTTCGATAACTTGTTGCCATTTCGAAGGTAATTTCATTATGCCTCTCTCATGGAAACTCGTCCCCATTGGCAAAAAACTGGGAAAGTCGATTTTCATAAGCTTCTCTTGAGACGAATTTTTAACCAGCAAAAAAATTCGCCATAGACCGGAACAGGTGGTAATCAATTGGTGCCAGGTCCGAACTATAAGGTGGATGCAAAAGAACTTCCCAACCAAGCTCCCGGAGCTTCTGACGAGTCACTATCGATGAGTGTGGCCTGGCGTTATCCTGATGGAACACAATTCCTCTCCTATTGGCCAAANNGCCGCTTCTGGGCGATTGCTTCCTTCAGACGGTCCAATTGTTGACAGTACAGGTCCGAATTAAGAGTTTGGCCGTAAGGGAGCAGCTCATAGTAGATAATTCCCTGCCAATCCCACCAAATATACAGCAAAATCTTTCTGACCGTCAATCCTGGCTTGGCCACCGTTTGCGCAGGCTCATCGCGATTCGACCACGATCGTTTTCGCTTGACGTTGTCGTAAT
>NW_014565377.1:0-1009 GCF_001313825.1 Dinoponera quadriceps | reverse complement strand
GGCCGCTCGCTTCTCCTCTCCTGGACCTTGTCCTTTGGACACGGTAGCTTCTACGTCGCTCGCACTCTTGCTCGCCCGCTCGCACGTCCAATTCGCTCGCTCTCGCGTCCAATTCGCTCGCCGTCGAGCCGCATAGTGACGAGCAGGACTCGTCACGGAACGCAGGAGGCAGCCGCTGCAAGGATCTATCACGCCGCGTGATGCGGCTCCCGATTGGTCCTGACGGCTTGATCACGCGTCTCAAAGGTGCTCGCAGGACCTCGCGTCTGTTGTTGCTTTCTCGACGCGTGTTTATGCTTGTTCTTTTCCCAGAATTGCATTCGGCAACTCTTAGGTTCGCAGTAGTCCGCAGGGCTTCAGGGCGCTCTTTCCGCGGGATCCTTCCTTGCCTGCTCTGCGATGATTCGTGTCGTGGGACCTTGCGCCTGTCTTAGCGCAAGATGGCCATCCCGCTATCTGTCGCCGGCTGTTCGTCCGGGCGAAGGTCTCCCCGTCCCTCCGCGTTTCGTTCTAGCCGTTCCTTCCGAGCCCTCGTGTACTTGATTTCCTGCCGGCAGCTCCGCTTCCTGTCTGCCTGCTTGCCGTCCGATGTTCTACGGATGTTCTTACATTCAAAAAAAATTATAATAGCCGCGGGTTATGTCCTGTGCACAAACGGCGCACAGGACCAAAATTCGGTAACTCGGTCGCCTTCTCTTACGAGAAGGCGCGAGCCTCCGGCTTCCCCCTTGGCCAGGCCACGGCCTGAATGACGAACGAAAATTTGCATCGTCACAACACATAAAATATAACTGCAAGATATGAAATTTTATATTCCGATAAGCTCATTTCTTCTCGATTCGGTCATGGAATTTTCCGAATGGAATGTGAACAACTCTATTAATAGTAATTGAATTTTTATAACAAGATAATTTGTGAAATTGTCTCGGGTCAGCGGAAAGAATATCTCATCGCATATTTAATTATCTTACCATCGTGAATTTTATACATAGTGCTTGCTGGTAGATAG
>NW_014565376.1:0-438 GCF_001313825.1 Dinoponera quadriceps | reverse complement strand
GGCCATTCTATTGGTAATCTAATCTGTGAATATGTTGATGGACGTCTCACTGTTGAAGAAACGATTTTGATAGCAAATCACATGGGCATTGCATTACAACAAGCCAACGTACAGGTTTTGGTTATATATAATTATATAATATATTATAAGTTAATTATAAATATACACACGGAGAAAATACCCAGAGAGCATAGATCACCTAGAGATATCCTAAGGATATCCTGATGATCTCCAGACGTGTTAGGGACGTCCATAGAATATCCACAGACTGTTCATAGTCTATAGAATATTGTGTGCTGTTTGGATATTAAAAGTAACAACAAAATTATAATGTTGGACCATAATCATATTATCTTTTTTTGTAATAACTCCTGATACATAATAAATTTTTTTCTAACTTTGAGTCTAGCATCGATTAACGAATGTAATCGTTAAGTT
>NW_014565375.1:0-1023 GCF_001313825.1 Dinoponera quadriceps | reverse complement strand
TAAAAAGCACGTTTCCGATATAGTAAGACGACAAATTTTTCTTCACTTTTGATTCTTTCGTAAGACGCAAGTTGTGCCACCAGCATATTTCACAAATGGTTCACATTTTCGACGATATTTAATACCTTCTCCCGCAGATCCTATTTTCCGTGAAGAAAAGTTGGTAACTCGGAAAGCTTTAAAGTGCTAATTGAAGGACAATTGCGAAGCACTTCTACTTCTTGGCGCGGCCAGCGTGATGCAACTCCATCGTAAGTCACGAACTCTTGTAAGATAGAGGCAAAGGGATATACCGGGGCGATGNCCTTAAGAAACGTGCTTTTCTAGCATCTTATATAAAAAGCACGTTTCCGATATAGTAAGACGACAAATTTTTCTTCACTTTTGATTCTTTCGTAAGACGCAAGTTGTGCCACCAGCATATTTCACAAATGGTTCACATTTTCGACGATATTTAATACCTTCTCCCGCAGATCCTATTTTCCGTGAAGAAAAGTTGGTAACTCGGAAAGCTTTAAAGTGCTAATTGAAGGACAATTGCGAAGCACTTCTNAGCACTTCGACTTCTTGGCGCGGCCAGCGTGATGCAACTCCATCGTAAGTCACGAACTCTTGTAAGATAGAGGCAAAGAGATATACCGAGGCGATGGATTTGTGTCTTACGAAAACTTCTGAGAATGTGAGGTGAAACATTGAGCCATCTTTCTGGAGCAATCTTTCTCTTTGTTATCACGCATGTATAAACTGTAACTCTCGATACTCCTGGTTAATTTCTTTTAAACAAAACGTCTTCGCGTATATATCTGCGCATAAATAAAACTTTCACATTTTGTTTCCGCACTTTCTTAAGCTTTTTCAGTATACAGGACGAGACAAATAACTATTATCACTTTGAGTATCTGAAAAATAAAAATACTGTATTTACGTCTAGATGAAAGGAAAAAAAGTCTACATCCGCAGATGTTCGAAATAAGGACTATTAGTATCGATACAATTACTGTTAGCAATTTCTGATACATTTTG
>NW_014565374.1:0-585 GCF_001313825.1 Dinoponera quadriceps | reverse complement strand
ATCCGTTCACGATTTAACGCATGAAACGCAAGATTCATTTGACATGTACCTTATTTCGTCTATTGCACCCAAACTCGCAAGTTTCGTCACCGGATGGATTTCTTTTATCTTTTCTAATGTAACGAACGTATTTAGTCGAAAAGAATCAAGCCGAAACGTGAATTTGCATTAGTTCATTTTTGCTGATGTAGAATCGAAAGAAACGCTCGCCGCCTGAAATCTGCGAGGCTGACGCATGGAAATAACGAAATAAAGCAGAATANCCAGTTTGCATCCGTTCACGATTTAAGGTATGAAACGCAAGATTCATTCGACATTTACGTTATTTCGTCTATTGCACGCAAACTCGTAAGTATCGTCAGCGGATGGATTTCTTATACCTTTTCTTATGGAACTAGTGTATTTAGTCGAAAAGATTCAAGCCGAAACGTGAATTTGCATTAGTTCACGTTTTCTGATGTAGAATCTAAAGAAACGCTCGCCGCCTGAAATCTGCGAGCCTGCCGCATGCAAATAACGTAATAAAGCAGAAAATATCAATCACACTCGCCACTTTGCATCCGTTCACGATTTAACGTATGAAAC
>NW_014565373.1:0-565 GCF_001313825.1 Dinoponera quadriceps | reverse complement strand
TATAAACAATTGGGTAAAGAAATCATATTAGAAGCATTCAAAGGTCAATGTGCTGGAGGATTTATTACTCAAACGTTGATAAATTATAACCTACAATCTACCCACCTACAAATAAGCAAATCCAAACCTGGCATTTCATTAGAAATAAGAAGACGAGATTCAAAACATCTACCGGAACGTTCGTCTCGCAAACGATGTGCTTTTTAGTACTAAAATAAAAATGAAGTTCGGACACGGTGGTCATGTACTGTATGCAAAGTGCCTCTGTGCCTTCAGAAAAGGATGTGTTTCAATAAATATCATTCATGAACCCATGTGGCACGGTAGGACGATTTAAGTCCCACCCTATAACAACAAATTNGTTTTTATGTTTTTATATTATGTGATTCCTTTGTTAATAAAAATATTACAATTTTGTTTAATTTAAAACGCAATAAAATTTCTATGCAACATGGGTCCTTTTTATTTCCTGAAATCCTATGCCCCAAAGAATTAACACATATTGCAGGAAGTGTTAGTTATTAAATCTATTAACGTTATCGTAAAAAAGGTGAGAACCAATTAA
>NW_014565372.1:0-424 GCF_001313825.1 Dinoponera quadriceps | reverse complement strand
AGCCATCTGGCGTAATCCGACCGGACTTATACAACGCGAGATACAGATTAGTAAAGCCCTCTATTGGAAAAATAATGGATTACTTTTTACTAGACCTAACATATATATGTAATCGTGTTAATTATATATAAAATAATAGACTTTGACAATTTCAGGTAGTTACTTTTATATATATATATAGGTATATATAAAGACATATTCAGGTAGTTAATATATACACATATGGTGAAAGCCATAGTCTAAAAGGAAACAAAATATAAAAGCGATTGCTTGATATAGAAAATTATCATTTGAGTCCGAAGATGTATGGATGGTTCTCCTCTTGATAGAGAGTGGGTTTGGGAGTATTCTCTTCCTGTGGGAGAACAGCACGGTGATTCCGAAAACCAGTTGAATTAATCGAAGTAAAAGGAACAGTAGTTGC
>NW_014565371.1:0-465 GCF_001313825.1 Dinoponera quadriceps | reverse complement strand
CGGTGTGTTCGCCGTCCCAGCTGCGAATTCGCAGCCGCATTCTAACATCCTGCTGCCGAGGAACCGAGACGGTGCGTTCGCCGTTTCAGCTGCGCGTTCGCAGCCGTATTCGTCATCCTTCCTCGGGACGGTGTATTGCTGTCTTCACCGGGAGTTCCCGGTTCTTATCCGACCTCCGACCGACCGACATCCGGCAAGACAAGTTCGGGGTGGCGACTGCGTCGTCTCAGCCGAGTATTTTCGGCCTAGTCATCGCCGACCATAAAGGACACAGGGTCCCTCGCGTTCACCGCGTCGGGTTGCACGCGAGCAACCGAGCGCGTGAAAGATAGTTAATAAGCACACACGCGAAAACAAACTTCGACGAAGGAGTTAATGGATAAGGGGTAGGCGTCGTTTGTCGTCTCCGCCGAGCTTTCTCGGCCGCGTCTCTCTTCGCGAAGGGACGCCTCCGAGATCCAGGCG
>NW_014565370.1:0-1653 GCF_001313825.1 Dinoponera quadriceps | reverse complement strand
CCCACTTTATTTTTGGGTTTAAACAAAATTTTCCAAAATATTTTGACTTTTCATTAAAACTTTCAAGTTCAAACGTAAGAAAGATATTTCGTCATTTCAAATTTGATGAATTAATAGTTTTAAATGTTGCCCCGTACGGTTTAATTACAAATTTTTTGAACGAATTAAACTCTCTTTGAAGCCACTTTCTCAGTATGGCAGGCTACCTTGCAAATAAAATTGATATGTGAGTGATATGATAGTAGTTTGCCATAACAACTACCTTGCTACATGAAGGTTTTTACTAAATGTTTTCCAGATGAAAGACATTCTAACAACTGAGCAGTTCGAAACCTACCTCAATAAGCTCGTGATAGAAATCTGGTTTGACAACGTCGACATCATGAATACAACCGAGATAATGCACGAGCTTGTGAGTCAGTCTACTTGTGGATTGAAGTTCAATTTATTTTAAAGAAAAAGAAACAATTAAACTCGCTGTTCCCAGAGTTAGGTAGTTTAGCCTGCTTGGGGTTTAATAGGGGTGGTTTCTTGAACTTCATTTGACCTATGGAAGTCACGTTAACCTTATACTTTGATACATATCTGAATGTAAAATTTCCCGCTCTTTTTGAATCCGGCATTAAAAATAGGGGGTTCCATTTAAAAAAATGACCTTGATCTTGAAAACTGACCTCAAGGTCAAGGTCATTAGTACAGGTAGATGACCCCCACTGTCCTCGACAACTTTTATCCGAATTTTTTCGTAGGTTGCGTAGTTTCGGAGATATCTCCGTTTGTCGATTAAAATGGGTCACCGTATATATTATAAGCGATACGTATAACCACATACATATTATTAATAATTATCGCCGTTATTCGCACAATATTAAATATTGCAAGGATACTGGAATTCACCGAACCATAAGCAAGCTCACAATGAAAGAGCATTTATTATTAAAAATTATTTAAGAGATGCAATACTGAATGTCGAACGTATCAAATTATTAGGGACACGAGTGGAAAAATCAGTAAATTGTCACGCGCTATCTTAAACGACCGGACATACCTCGGGTTTTTAGAATTCTCTAGCTGTCCGGCACAACCTAAACATCCCGAATAAATCTCGAGTTACTCGAGCAGTACTTATCTTTGTTATTCATAAATGACACGGCACCGATCTTCTTTGATATTTACCGAGGCGCGAACCCCCACTCCGGTGCCCTCCCCGCCTTTGTTGCCAAAGGGTATATAAACCCGTGCGCTGCAGCCCTAGTGCATAATTCATTCTTCGAGTCACAGTACTTAACATTTTGATTCACTGGCTTTTATAATTCGACACTCAGTATTACTCTAGAGCGGCTCGCTCCCTCATACAAGGCTAGTTAGTCTGCTCCCTGAGCGGTTTTTACAAACGCTCCCGGAAACTCAGGTGAGTTTAAACAACGTTGCAGAGAGTTCCAGTTCTACTACTTTCACACCGAGCCTCTACTGCGTGCGCACGAGCCTTGTAACAGCCGTCCGTAGTGTAAGTCTTGTTTTTTTGTACTTTTGAAATATACGAATTTGATGTCACATTTCCATGCGAATCTCTAGACGTGTGAAGTGCCTTGTATTATATTCCTCCGCTGCATCTCGATCCTGTGAACAAATAGAGCTCTAATTAATATACGA
>NW_014565369.1:0-476 GCF_001313825.1 Dinoponera quadriceps | reverse complement strand
ATTTATGACATCCAAATAGTATTAAGAATTTTCCAGAATAACCTTTTCCCATGCAACCTTCTCTCATTAATGGTCGTCATCCACCACCCCCTGAAATTTTTCCTATATAAGCCTCACTCTTTTGCCGTGAATTCAGTTCAGTTCCCAAGTCTTAGTTTTCATTCTCAGTGTTCTTTTGTTGTCTTCAGTCTTAGTTCTTAGTTCTCAGACTCAGTTACCAAGTCTTAGTCTTAGTCAGTCTTAGTTCTCATTCTCAGTGTTCTTTTGTAATTCTCAGTTGTCTTAGTTCTCAGTTCTTCTTAGTCAGTCTTAGTTCAGTCTTCAGTAGTCCACAGTCTTAGTCTAGTCTTTACTTTCGTCTTCGTCTTCATTCGTCCTCGTCAGTCTATTGATTCATCTAAATCGTAAGTTTCTATTTCATATTTAACTATTTGCACTCGAGGGCTCTGGAGCGAAGCCATTTAAAATTTGTCTTT
>NW_014565368.1:0-551 GCF_001313825.1 Dinoponera quadriceps | reverse complement strand
CAAGATAGACTCCTCGACCTTTCATAACACGGTCTTCCATGGCGCAATGGTGACGTTTTAATTCTTCCAATTGACGTTGCGCGGCTTTCTTATCGTTTACCGCTTTGACGACTCCAGCTGCTCCTCCGACCAGCGAACCGACTACTTCTAATAACGATAGAACTGGTAAAACACCACCACGTTTCGCCGCCCGAAGTATTCGTTTTTTTTTATTCAACATCTTCTTTGTTTTCATACCCATACCGAGTTTTTTCTTTGTTTTCATCGCCACCCAGACTGCAGTAGTTGCAGCTCTCTCGCCTAGAGTCGAATCTTTCGCAGTTATGCGTTCTCGAGCTCTCACAGCGAGAATCTTATCCGCTGCGTGCTTTTCGGTGAGATCGTTGCTACACGAATACGCGATATCGTGCTCGCGACACGCGGCGTCTAATAGATTAATACCTTGATCACCTCTGGCCATTCGTTATGCCAAGCGAGTTCCAGGACCGCAAAAATTATATCTAGGTATATGTAACTCGATGGGCAGCGCGTTTATCGCGCAATTCAACAAA
>NW_014565367.1:0-624 GCF_001313825.1 Dinoponera quadriceps | reverse complement strand
ACTCTCGGTATTTTATTGATCCCATCAAAATGCTTCTTAATAACGCCACCGATATCCGCGATAGTAGAAGGCATCTCCCAGTTTTTGGGTATTAATCGTGTTCCTAAGAATAATATCCATTTCATCTATGCTATCGACGAACACGTTTATCTCACCGAACATCGTTAGCGTTTTTAACTAAAGAATATATATTTAGGTACTTGTTATTTACCCAAGCTTTATTTTCAGAATTTCAGAACGATCTATTTNGTGTCATAAAAAATGTATATTTAATTGAATGCGTGCAAACAAATGTGTAATCGTGTAAGTTCGGTGAAATAATATTACGATAAAAATTTCAGATGGTAGCTGATCAAAGTTTTTAAATATACAAACAAATAAATATAAAGACAATCAGTAGGAATTCGAAATGCAAAAATATTGATAAGAGAATTCAAAAATTCGGCGCTTGTAAAGACGTACATCAAACAATTTGATTCGCTTCTAAATTTTTTCGTGAACAACTTAATCAGGTCCCAAATGACACCAGTATATATATGCCGTGTATATTTATGGGCTGAATAAAGTCATTTTGGAAAAAAACTACGTGACATGCGCAGCAACAAGACGGGATTAACAAATCGT
>NW_014565366.1:0-491 GCF_001313825.1 Dinoponera quadriceps | reverse complement strand
GAGGCAAGGGGACACACTGTAAAAAAGTACCCCGACTAGTGAGAGGCAAGGGGACTCACTGTAAAAAAGCACCCCGACTAGTGAGAGGCAAGGGGACTCACTGTAAAAAGCACCCCAAATGAGACATATTTTTACCACATCCACGCCGTTGTCTCTGGGTTACGCTAAGAGTAAAACATCACAGTAAATTCAAGGCAGACATTTGATATACTATTTAGTACTTTTATTGAATAAATATTTTAGATAACAAAAACTAAATGCCCAATCAAAAAAACTGTTGTAAAAATGAGCATATATAGATAAAAGATTAATAATTTTTTTCTCGAAAGCTATAGAGTTTGATCAAAACTTTCTAAGAATAAAAATGTCTTAGAATTGAGAGAAGAATACTCGCAAATTTGTTCAAATTTTTTGGAGATAATTTTTGATTTTTTTGGAAAAACGGAAAATCAAAATTTGCAAAAAATGTCTCCAAAAAATCTGAAAAAATT
>NW_014565365.1:0-1495 GCF_001313825.1 Dinoponera quadriceps | reverse complement strand
CCCTGGCGCCGGGCGGTGTGCGGGGAGCGGGGAGGATACGTTTTCTTCCGGCGCCCCATGGCTTAGGAAATACCTTGCTCACATACTGGGAAGTGCTGTAGGGACTCGGAAAAGCCAGCCCGACGGCCCGAAGAGTTTGGCCGTTCTCAGGGAAAAATATCCTGGCGACCGTGCGAGGAAACGCAAACAGGAATGGTCAGGATCACGCCAAAGCGCGTACAAAGANCGTCAACTGCGAAGATTTACGCGCGCGTGTGTCGCGGAACGACACGGAAAACATCTCGCGGAGCGAAACCGAACCCTGGCGCCGGGCGGTGTGCGGGGAGCGGGGAGGATACGTTTTCTTCCGGCGCCCCATGGCTTAGGAAATACCTTGCTCACATACTGGGAAGTGCTGTAGGGACTCGGAAAAGCCAGCCCGACGGCCCGAAGAGTTTGGCCGTTCTCAGGGAAAAATATCCTGGCGACCGTGCGAGGAAACGCAAACAGGAATGGTCAGGATCACGCCAAAGCGCGTACAAAGATTAGCATCACTTACATCGCCAAAAAAGGTCAGGATGACTCGAAGATAATTAAATCTCCTTGTTTTGTCGACTAGTGACATTCGGTCACAACCTAACCTAACCTAACGCAACCTAGGTTTTGTCTTACAAACGGACGCTAGTTCGGTAGGATTAGGTGCCGCAGAAGGCAAATGGGATCGAGAATATTATTGCGTTTGCAAGTCGCGCGCTCTCCAACCCCGAAAGGAAATATTCAGTGACCGATCAAGAATGCCTAGCGGTAGTGTGGCCATCAAAAATTTAGTCCGTATTTAGAAGGCTACAAATTTACGGTGGTGACCGATTACAGTAGTATAGGTTGACTCCATAATTTGCACAACGCCATTGGTCGATTAGCCCGTTGGGCGCTCGAATTGTTGGGATACGACTATGAGATCGAAACCCGTAAGGGAGCTCTTCATCATGTTCCAGAAGCCTTGTCGCGAATTTACGAATCCGAGACGAACCCATTGATGGCTGCGGCGGCTGAATCGGAGGTTTTGCTGGACAGCAAGGAGGGTGATATGTTAGGTGTTTCCGAGCGTTTCGAACAGTATCCTAAACATTTTCCGCGATGGAGGACAGTGGAAGAGAAATTTCGTTTTAAGCGATCTCGAGCTGTCGTATCAGAGTTAATGGAGGATTTGTATAAATGGATATTAGTTTTGCCGCCGGAATTGCGTAGGAAGCGCTTCTAGAAGCACACGACGATCCAAAGGCCGGATACTTCGGCGTTGAGAAAAGTCATTGTAGATTGGCGATTTCGTATTTTTTGCCGGGAATATATCGGGACGTTGCTGCGTACGTTCGACAGTGTGACCCGTGTCAAAGGTCGATGGACGAACAAACCGAGCCGGCAGAATTAATAGGTCCGCGCGTGATAGGGCAACGTGGACAACCACGGTGGTCGATATGATCGGACCGCTGCCGAGGTGTAAGGCAGGATTCGCTTA
>NW_014565364.1:0-228 GCF_001313825.1 Dinoponera quadriceps | reverse complement strand
ATATCATTTTATACTATTACAATGACTAGTTTACATCATGCTAAATGCCAGTGGAATTTTCTATTATTGAAAGCAAGCATATTTCATGTGTGAATTATTTACAATTTTTGCTTTTAATAATCTTACAATATTTATTGCATATTGTTGCAATAACAATTTCACATTATACTCCATGCCTCTGGTATTCTATATTAATCAAAGGAAGCAGATTTTATGTTTAAACTACTG
>NW_014565363.1:0-1034 GCF_001313825.1 Dinoponera quadriceps | reverse complement strand
AGAATTCTCAGCTGCGTCAAACTCATATCTCACGAAGACGGGCGTCGTTCGAGTGAGACGTCACGTTTCGCATTTCATTGCAATATGCGCGTCTCTCTTTATTGCAATCAGTAGCTCGGATTTTGCAGCGCGTTTTGGCAGCGCCCACGGTTCGGTTCTAAATATTTTCGTCGAAATAACGCACGCATCTCCGGCCGTGTAATCACATACCCCTGTAACTTTGTGAGCGCATAAGATAATTGGTTACCTTGTAACTGTGTTCGCCGAAATTTACGCTGTATTTCGGGGTCCCGGCCGCTGATACCGGTGCAACGTCGGTATTGGCATCGGTCGCGCACGAAAAATCCTAAATTTTACCCATATTTTGCAAGTGCACGGATTACGCTTTAAACGGATACATCGCGAAACGCGATGCACTTTGAACTTACGACGAAAGCGGGCTAATAACATTTTCCCGATGTTAAATTCAAACGGAATCGCGGAGCGTTAGGCTCGTAAATAATTGTTTTCCGCCAGTATAATTCACGTCTCGTCAAACATGCAGCTGCATGCTGTAGAATTATTTGTATTATGCACAACGTGTCGAATAGAATTCCTGTTTTAATTAATGCCGAGGTTGCGAACAGCTAAGAACTACGGCGCAAAATATTACGTAATTACCAGCATAAATAAAATCGCTTTCGCTTGACGTAATTTTTATCGCAATTAGCGACGGAGGTGCAACGAGTATTTAATGAATGGGGAATATATTTAGATTAAGAGTATCCGCATGTGTGTGGCGCGCTGTCCGTCGTAAGAATATTTATTATTTAAAGGAGGAATATGCACCGTGTACCTCGCAAATGTCGGCTTCCTTTGCCGTATTTTAGTCCCTTATTTACGATCGTGATCTGCACGAGAATTATAATTGAAACTTCGCAATTAACGCGAAGTGCGCGATACTTTGTATTCTTTCGCAGGCAGATGATATGTGAGAGACAATAGTAGGCATGATCCGTATCGCGCATTATATCGACGCAGGAAGGCTTACGATA
>NW_014565362.1:746-1192 GCF_001313825.1 Dinoponera quadriceps | reverse complement strand
ATCGGTATCTTCTTCCAATGGTTGTTCAACGTAAGTAGAGTCCTTCGGACGATGGTAATTTATTTTATACTTATGGACAAATGTTTTATAATTTTGAAGTGTAATTCTAAAAAATTTACTAATAATGTAATCGCATTTACAATCAGTTTTCCTGTTTTGTATATCTCATCACAATTATATTCAAGCAATTTCCACCTCCATTGAAGTATTCGTTTACATATATTTTGAGCATTTTTCCATCGCACTAAAGTTTTATAATTTGTTATAAAGGTAAAACTTTGCTAGTATATATATAGTTTAAAATGGTTAATACAATATGTTGTAATTTAAATTTTTTATATCTATAAATTTTATATACGAGGGCTGATCCAGAAATAAGGTTCCCATCAATTTTACAAATAGACAACATTATTTATTCTCATAGAAATTTACATCGTTGGAAAGAT
>NW_014565362.1:0-690 GCF_001313825.1 Dinoponera quadriceps | reverse complement strand
ATTTCTGTATCCCAATGTCGTAGAACTCTGCCGCCAACCCGTTGAGGAAGCGTTTCACCTCTTCTTTGATTTCATCGTTGCTTCGGAAGCGTTGGCCACTCAAGTGTTCCTTTAACTTGGGGAACAAGTGATAATCACTAGGCGCGAAGTTCTGACTGTAAGGTGGGTGAGGCATGACAGTTTACCCTAAGTGTGTCAAAAGTTCCTGGGTTTGACGGGAAACGTGAGGTCGTGCGTTGTCGTGAAGCAGCGTTACACCGGCTGTCAGTCGTCCTCGCCGGCGGTTCTGGATAGCTCGTCTGAGTTTCCTCAGTGTTGCACGGAGCGACGATGAAGTCAAAGAAGAGGTGAAACGCTTCCTCAACGGGTTGGCGNACAGAAATTGGAGCACCGTCTACAAAAATGCGTAGAAAAAGATGGCGATTATGTAGAAAAATAGAGCAAAGTTTCATCTTTCCAACGACGTAAATTTCTATAAGAATAAACAATGTTGTCTATTTGTAAAATTGATGGGAACCTTATTTCTGGATCAACCCTTGTATATGTAGTAATAAAATTTTTTTTCATAAGTAACGTAATAATTTGTAAACGTAGTTTGATTATCGTTCAAGATACGAGATATATACATTATTGATCAATACTTATCGTTTACATCTAGAAATTGTCTTTTTCCTTGTAAATGTGAATCTT
>NW_014565361.1:0-2690 GCF_001313825.1 Dinoponera quadriceps | reverse complement strand
CGCGGAAGAAGCACATCGAAGCAAATGGTTGCCTGTTTCTTCGGCATTACCGGTCACGTGGCGACAGTGGCGTTAGAGCACCGTAGGACGGTCAATTCTGAATGGTACACGACCATTTGTTTGCCAGAAGCCATCGGAGAAATTCGAGAAAAGCAGAAGAAGAGGCGAATCATTCTTCATCATGAGCGAGCTCTCACACATCGGGTCAAACAAAGGAATTTTTGACCTGCCAAAACATCGAATTGATGGGTCATCCGCTGTACAGCCCTGACTTGGCACCAAATGATTTTTTTTTGTTCCCGCACATTAAAAGTAAATTACGTGGTGAACGATTTTCGACACCCGAAGAAGCGGTTGATGCATTCAAAACGCATGTTTTGCAGTTACCTCAATCGGAGTAGAAAAAGTGTTTCGAAAATTGGTTTAAACGCATGCAAAAGTTTATTGATCAACATGGATAATATTTTGAAAAACAATAAAACCAATTTCGATCATAAATATTAGTTTTTTCATTATTAGGCCAGAAATATAAGTAGCAATTCTCGTAGCATTGCAGGGGTCGCTGCACGCCGTGTGCTCGCATCGTTTAAGCCCCGGAGCGGAGGGCACGCGGTATCGTGCTTCTTACGGTAACGGTGGGCTTGGTCGGACGAACTTAGCTGGAGTGCAGCTATAGACGGTACGATTCGGTCGCGATCGATTGCAGGGTTTCGGCGACACCCTGGATAATAAGCGGTTCGACAGTCGGATAGACGCGCTTCGTCTTTGCGGCGCGGAAGTCCGGGACGAACGCTTGTCCGGGAAGCGCACTGCCCGATGACTAAAGTGGAGCGGGCGAAGTCGAGAAATCTCAACTGTGGCAGCAAACGCACCACCCCTGCTCGTCCCTATCTCCAGGTCCGCGCCACGAGCGAGAAGGCTGGGAACTTCCGATGGAGACGGCGAACTTACCGTCCCGGAAAGGTGTAATGATCCGGCGCCTGCGACTTCCACGGGAGAGACAGCGTTAACACTATCTTGGACTTGCCGGTCGGAAGGATGTCAAGTGCGGCTGCGAACTCACAGCTATGACGGCGCACACACCGTCGCGGTTTCTCGACCTGGGGATCGGGACTTGGAACAGCCGAGATCTCGTTGATCTGGCTGACTACGGTGGAATCGGCCCTATTGCGGGCTTTTATACCGCTTCCGCCGTGTTTTCCGGCACGCCGTTGTTTACAACAACAGTTGTTGCTAAGCAAGTACACACGTGAGTTACATGTGTGCCGCGTGTGTGCCGCGTGTGGAGGAATTTGTGTGGCGCTAAGCGCCGTTAGCGGTCCGATGGTTGTTCGGTCGGCCACGGTGTTCGCTGTAGGGATGCATTGTTACAATGTAAATTCCCGCGTGCGAACTGAATTAATCTCTTATATCGTATATACCGTCTCGTAACGGAAACTCGAGTAATACCATAAAATCCGCGTATCTAAAATCTGTGTGATCGCTTCGATCAATCCACCGCATTAAGATCTACACTCTTAGTTTTCTGTTGTTTATTATTAGGTGTTCCGGTTAGTTTTGAGGAATTTTTGCAAAAAAGAAAATGTTTATTTTAGAACGTTAAATTATATTTTATCCATAATATTTTCCATCGCTAGCTACAACTTTTTCCAACTTTTCTGGCAATGAATAAATTCAGCTATAAAAAAATGCTCGTCTT
Source organism: Dinoponera quadriceps (assembly GCF_001313825.1). Classification (NCBI taxonomy): domain Eukaryota; kingdom Metazoa; phylum Arthropoda; class Insecta; order Hymenoptera; family Formicidae; genus Dinoponera; species Dinoponera quadriceps. The sequence continues at coordinate 991 of NW_014565361.1, read as the reverse complement.
TCGAAGCAATTCCATTCATCGAGCTATTTTTGTATTTCATCATATGTTTTGAAGTGTTAATCAGCAAGGCCGTGCTGCATCGATCGAAATAAGTAATAAGAAGCACAATCTGGTGAATACGCGGCATGTGGTAAAAGTTCCTAGTGAAATGCCGATAATATATCTTTAACTGTTTTTGCAACGTGTGGTCAAGCACACGTCGTGCAACAAAATTACTTTACGTTTTCTTTGAACTGTTATTGGACGTTTTAACTGATGAAGCAGACTCAGAATAAGCGTCTGAAATGAATCGGTGAGCTTCGGCAGATATTTTCTTCGAATTTGAGCAATAAAGTAATAGATGACGAAAATGCTCCTTATCACGTTCCACTTTCAATCGCACAAACAGTACGGTTATATTTACGAATATATAGAACATGTATCAAATGATTTGTAGAAATGTCCAAGTTTTGAAATGACGTATTAGGTGGTAAACTTAGTTCCTGCGGCTCACAGTTAGATGACGTTAGTTGTAGGTGTAATTTATTTTGACATCTGAAACTGGCTGTATTTTAGAGGTTAGACATTTGTCAATAAACTTCAGTGCAAAGAGATTCATTTAAGCGAGCAGTGCTATTTTTTCTTTTGATTAAATATGGAACGCGATAAGTTGTTTTTTCGACATGTGCTGCATCATTACTTTGACTCGAAAAAAACTGCAGCTGCAGCTCATAAATTGCTTTTCGAAGCTTGTAGCAATTATGCTCCATCGGAAAGAACATGCCAAGTATGGTTTCAGCGATTTAAGATTGGTGATTTTGATGTCAATGATAAAGAACGCTCAGGCCAACCGAAAAAGTTTGATGACACCGATTTGCAGGCATTATTGGACGAAAACTCTACTCAAACGCTCCAAGAATTGTCTGAAACATTAAATGTTACTCCGATGACTGTTTCCAAACATCTATATGCAATGGGAAAAATTCAAAAGGAGGGAAAATGGGTACCACAC
>NW_014565360.1:0-554 GCF_001313825.1 Dinoponera quadriceps | reverse complement strand
AAGCATCATTTCGAGGTGCCTGAGGAAGTCCTCTATCTTGTTACTGAACTGAAAATAGCACGATGCAACGTGGAAGGAGAAGCCGGGTGCTCGCAATTCCGCACATGCGCAGTGCGCCGTGCTAAGCTGCGAGACAAGCATTATCTGGAATTCGGGGTTACAAGCGACTACTGCGGCCCAAGAACGTTGCGCGCACACGGCAGCCACCCTTATTCCAGTCTCCAACCCGATGAAAGCGTACCTACTGCCCTGTTTCCGGACGTGCAGCTCCTGTAAGAGCAGGATGTTCAGTGGATTTTGGATAATGAGTTGACGAACCTCCCCTGTCACAACAGACGAACGCCTTATATTTAGCTGTAGCGCCCTAATTCCCGTGGATCTAAACAACGCGGGCAGTGAAATGCTCCTGGCCGGCACCAGAGGCACGGAAGAATCGACTACCTCTACTGGGGTTTGGGACGAGGTCGCAATCGCGGCATCTACGTTTATCGCGGAGCTGTTGACGGAGCCTATCCTGATTTGCCTCACACGGTCGAGGATTGCCGGTGTGAGCA
>NW_014565359.1:0-668 GCF_001313825.1 Dinoponera quadriceps | reverse complement strand
AATCTGAATTCCCCTCTCAACACGTTTATATGGTCCTATCACAGGTAAATTAAGTTCTTTGACCTAATTAAAGGACCACCTAATTAACGTACGTTCTGTAATCGGAGTAAATGGGCCTCTCCGGACCATGACCTGATCTGCAGACCTACCAGTACGTTTAGGACTCGCGAGTGCGCAAGTAAATGATGTTTGTTGCGTAAATCCTCTTCCAGGACGTAACACAAAGTATTACAACTTTTCTATAAATAGATGTTGTTATTTGAAGTTTTGTAGGAATACCGACAATTAGTTACAATTTAATAATCTGGCATTAATTTTCNAAGTTGATATTTTCCATAAACATACGCACGTGTGTTTTCCATAAACATACGCACGTTACACGAATCTGACGCTGAGGAATATCATTCAAATTTTGGCAAAAACTTGCCTAAGGGTAGTTAATGCGCGACAATATTATTAGAAAAATAATGGTTAATACAACATGAAGCCCGAAAAATCTGCACTAAATGTTTATGAACATGATTTATGATACATAGCTTTTATACTATTGTAAAAGAGTATCACATAATTACACTTACATAAAACTTAAAAACTCATAAAGAAATAATGGTTTTTCGCCCTTTGACATATAATATTTTTGACTGAGACTGTGTTAGACATGAGTTGTG
>NW_014565358.1:0-1024 GCF_001313825.1 Dinoponera quadriceps | reverse complement strand
TTCATCGGGCATGAACTTCCTTCCCGCCCCGAGGAAAAGACTTTCAAGGAGTCAACGACGTGGTTCCCGTCAATGCAGTGTACTTTTCCGCTACAATGTCTTTCTTATAGTCTTCAAACAAGGAGAGGAAGGGGGGAGGGAAGGATATTACTGTAAACCCGTCGTCTAGAAAAAAGACTGCCCGAGTCCCTGCCTTGGCATTTGCCACGTTTCCGTCGTAATGTTCTCTTCGAGGACGTAACATATACGTTCCATTGTTTTTACGAGGAGAGCCCGTTTATAAGCGAGTATTTTATCCTCATAACATCAAGATTTATGAAAGAAATAATGGCAGCTACCAGTTTAACTCGCGCTATCAACGAGTCGGAGCGCCGTACCGGAGTGTCCAACACGACGAGAAACGAAAATTACATGGTTTTATCCACGATCTACGTAATCAACAATTCTGATACGAAAAGGATTTACGTGGGTCTGCGTGAGTTGAACAGAAATGGTGCGTTTGAACCGACGATTAAATTATCAGAAAACTCAGCTACCGGTATCTCTTTTGATTGGGATACCTGGGAGAAATTTCAAAACAATATGGAACGTCACGGTGACTACTTGTGATAATAATCTAAGTTATTCCAAATCCAATTTTTATCAACGATACAACTATACATTTTATCACCTCGTACGGAGTACGCGCGAAAATGGTCACCTATCAACCTAAGAAGGAAGAAGAGGGAAAAATAACGTGCCGGCGGACGATTCTTCTGCAGAACAATCANAAAATAACGTGGCGGCGGACGATTCTTCTGCAGAACAATCAGTAAAGAAGCGTAAAACCTATATCTCATGCGTTGTGATGCAGAAAACATCTTTCGACGATCTCGAATATGTTATGAAATGTGTAAACGTTCAATAAAAGCAATTAATTTCGCTTGGAAAACTCGTCAATAAATGCGCTCGATTTTTAATCATGGAAATAGAATTAATAGTAATACAAATAAGTTTCCGCCGTTTTCAAAAGATGGCTCCACCG
>NW_014565357.1:0-443 GCF_001313825.1 Dinoponera quadriceps | reverse complement strand
CCGTGCATCTCGGTGGCTTAAGTAGCGCAGGTAAATAAATAATGGAGTTTGTCCAAGATTCGCTCGTAAATTGTTCAAGGTGTCCTAGGTGAGGCGCGTAGAAGTACTCTCGACGAACGAGAGGCTGTCCGTGATTTACGGCGCATTTCGTCTGCCCCGGGGACGACAGATCGACGACGTGCTTTCTCCCTTCATTGTGGGAACTTGTGGGCGGTTTGCATAGACATCGCGATCGCGTCGAGACGACGAGACGTGTGCGGTAAACCGTTGAATTGTCCCCGTGCATCAGCATTTGTCATCCCGGAGCGGTTTATTTCATCGTCCCTCATTTTCCCTTGTGCGCGCAACCCAACGTTTTATCAGCTGAACTTAGCGAACTGTTACGAAACACAAATACCGACGTTGTATAGGAACTACCACCGTCCTCGTCATACCGGCCGCCG
>NW_014565356.1:0-1286 GCF_001313825.1 Dinoponera quadriceps | reverse complement strand
CTTTTCATCCCCCGTCACTATTCGATGCAAAAAACCCTTCCGATTTTGTATTACTAATATTATTTTGGATTTCTTATGCTTCTTCAGATAGTAAGCCACTGGGAAGTACTGCTGCACTTATAATTTTCTGTTCATGGAGGAGATCTTTGTGGACAGTAACTGGCATGTAGTACCATCCACATAAGTTGACAAATAATTTTGTAATATCAAGACGGAAGACTGATCAATTTTCGCGGTGAGAAAATAACGGTACGATTTGCAACCATTTTCTTGATTCGGATCCATCTGAATTGTCGGTGCCAAAAACTGCAGGGTTAAACCCGAGACGCAAGAGCGACTGCTCGACACGAACTATAAAGGAAAGAATGGACGCCAGTTGCGGACTTGCCGCACCCACAAAATGGCTGGTGGTCGATAAAGCCTTCACGAGCTTCGAATCCGATACATCGTTTCTCGCGTTTGAAGTTCGTTTGGGAACGGGACCGATAGTTCTGTTATATAGAGTCGAAGGGTTCGCTCAGTCACGTCGAAACGGGGAGCGAAATCATAAGACTGAAGGTTAAGATAAATCAGTGGTATGCCTTTACTAACTTAGGACGATTACGATAACAAAACACGCTGAAACAGTAGTGCGTCGAATTACAATTTGAGGTCTCGCCGTAGACTGTTTTTGCTAGACTCGCGGTGTCCACCGATAGACTGGCCAACTGTTCGAGCGACGGCCGAGCCAAGGTGGAGAGGACGGCACAAGACGGTATACCAGCAAAGGGATCCCCCTGTGCGACCCCGATGCAACCCCCGACGAATATTGATTAGTGATATCGGTACTTCCCCTAAGTCCGTCGGATAGGCTATACTGAAATGGATAAATATTAGTAAAACAAATAAGTTTCCGCCGTTTTCAAAAGATGCTCCACCGACAAGATTACTTTGAAATCGTCAGATGTAAAACATCATATATAAGTTTGGACACATGGCAACAACATAACTTTAAAATACTATTGATTTTGTGNTTCGAAAATGTCAAGTTTTGTACCGAATAAGCGTCATTTGCGGGAAGTTTTGATTTATTTATTTCATTTAAAGAAATCTGCTGCTGAGGCGCGTTGGTCGCTTGTAGAAGTTTACGGTGATACTGCTTTAAGTGAGAGAAGTTGTCGTGAGTGGTTTCAAAAATTTAAAAACGGCGAGTTTGACGTGTAAGATAAAGAACGCGAAGGAAGGCTAGTAAAGTTTAAAGACGCTGAGTTAGAGGCATTATTGGACCAATACTCATGCCAAACTCA
>NW_014565355.1:319-648 GCF_001313825.1 Dinoponera quadriceps | reverse complement strand
AATTTACTGTTTCGAATTATAACTTTTTCATAAAAATACAATTTTTCAACCCTGTACAAAATACCTCTAGCAACGAAAAAACCAATAAATAAGAATGAAGGATATTGCAGACCATATATGATGCGGGAAATAAGTATAAATTTATTCCAAACTTACGCCATACATCAGTAAATGTAAAATCACAGGTGTCAATAAAAGCTCAATTTATAGTAAAATATAAAAAGTCTATGTTATATTTCAAAAAAGTTTAGGAACTAATGTTAAAAAAGTGCGTCACACCAACTTATATACGTAGAAACTTAAAAGTTCCATTTACTGTGAATATTTTC
>NW_014565355.1:0-240 GCF_001313825.1 Dinoponera quadriceps | reverse complement strand
TTACTGTGCCCAAGACGTGGTTTTCGGATAACGCTTAAATTAAGTAAGATTAAAGCTGAAATGTTAAATATACAGCAAACATATGATACTTCTTTTTCTAATATAAGTTCATTGAATTAAATGGTCTGAAATAGAAGTATATTACGAGTGGGTTTACAGCTCTCTGTAAGGTAAAAAGAGGTGAGAGAGACAGAGAGAGAGACATGGGTGCGATGAGCGCGTTAGGGAAAGAGGGAAATT
>NW_014565354.1:0-1303 GCF_001313825.1 Dinoponera quadriceps | reverse complement strand
ATTAACTCCGACATATTTATTCTCACTTAGTTCATATGACACGCAAAGAATACAAATATAACTCAGGAAAATGTAATCTCCCCCGTGTCAAGACAGGTTTGTGTGTATCTGTGTAAGCAGCCGTCTCTTGAAAAGTAAAGTTTTTTATTACAATTTGCGGAAGATAAACTAGTACACACATATTATCATCTACATCCAACTATCATCGATGTAGTAATCACAGGATCGACTCGCGTAGTGGATGCAGATGATAGAGGACCAATGGAAAGATTCAAAAGAGCCGAGAAGTATCTATTGTTGCGCCGAACGGGCATTTAGTCACGACGATTCGTCTTCCGAACTTCAAGACATCGCATGCAGTACCGAAATATATGAAACGGATGCCTTTATGATCTAGAACAATCGTATTAAATCACAATAGAGTGAAGGTAAACGCGTGAGCCAAAGAATCTCCGAATGTTGAATCTTATCTTACTGTTAGAAATTCATCTTATAATAATATAAACTTTATATGCCATCTCTAGGAAAAAATAAATCAAAATTTGTTCCGATTTCACTGATCATTCGTAAAGAAGGACAGTATATTGGTCATTCGGAATAAATGTCAAGCGTTATGTTATAAACACAAGCAGGCTTTTATTAACGGAAACTTCACACAATAATGAAATCTTACGCTCGTGAATCCCTCCAACGATAGGTCCATCATCTTTCCGGCAGTGATGGTAAGCCTCCTCTGTGACCTCAATATTATCAGCAGGATAAATTTGTTCTGCTCGGGCTTCAAATTGTACCACAATGATTTGTACGCCGCGTCGCCAATCATTTTGCTCTGAGGAAATGTCACAAGAATGTCATGTTATCAATAAATAATAATGAATCTAAATTGTCATTCAAGCATCTTTCATATTCTAATATCTTGATCAATAACTATGGCAATTAAAAGTAGCTTTGACGATCACATGATTGTCATTGTCACACTTGTCGGTCATTATAAATGTTGATTAGTTACAAAATTTTACGATATTAATCAAAGTTAATAATATAAAAATATCTTTACGAAACATTCACGAAGAAACGACATTTAATTGTACGAACGCATATTGGTTGTATATGCATTTGAAAAAATTGTTCAGAAAATTTTCTGAAACAATCATGTGTTTATCGATTGTACAATAAAAATGTGTTTTTCATCGTCAGACAACTCGCAGTATGTATACGAACTAAATATAGCGTGAGCAATTAGGACGACGGCGTCTCTAAAGTGAGAGTAAAGCCTAAGTTCCGGCCTATAATAGGTGCTTTA
>NW_014565353.1:214-583 GCF_001313825.1 Dinoponera quadriceps | reverse complement strand
TTAGTAATATGTATCTGGAAAGGTTTATTTATTTCGTTGTTTGAGTTTCCGTACACCTCGTTTCATTCCCTTTCTCCTCTCGCCATACACCGCGCCACCGATATCGTTTTTTTTCACACGATCATTAACGCATGAATATGATCGACGACGAACGCCACAACTGGTGTGTTCGCGGTTGGCGTCGCGGCTAGTTGACATATGGAGATTAACGACATCCATTGAATTTTCTTCCTCCTCTTTCCGGCGAATACCTGTGACAAACGACCATCAGCGGGTGTCGCTGCGATATCATCGAACCATTCGCGGCAGAAAAAGCGGCGCGTCACCGCACACTGCGAAACGTCGCGTTGTCGCCACACGTTCCTTCTT
>NW_014565353.1:0-205 GCF_001313825.1 Dinoponera quadriceps | reverse complement strand
CTCGTCCATTCAGCGCTTTTCAAATAATAAACGCCACTGGCCACCAATATGGCGGATGCGCGAATGGAGGCGCGGCGGCGGCACACGGTGGATAGAATATAAGTTCTGGTCTTCGTGCCTTGCGGACAGGGATCTTTCGTCGCCTAGGATCCCGGTCAGATCCCATAGTCCGTCAGGATGGATCCTATAAAACGCAAAAAATATT
>NW_014565352.1:0-992 GCF_001313825.1 Dinoponera quadriceps | reverse complement strand
CCCATCGATGAGGGGTACCGCGGACGTGCCGGTGGCTCGGATCCCATTGTGTGGAAGGAGTTTTAACTGGAGCATAAAACCCTTTTCTCGCCCGGCTTGGTTGCTGGGTGCGCGGTGATGCTAGTACCTGGTCCACCGGCCGTGGTTCTCGAGGTGTTCAGTCACGTGTTGGCACCTCTCCCACGGTCGGGGGGACGGGAGTCCTGGCGACGAGGTGGGAACGCCTCTCCCGTGCATTCCGGTTGCCAAGTCGGGGCGCGGTTATGCCTCCGCGATCGAGCGCGTCCACAGGTGGCGGATAGTGGAACGCCCACCAGTATGGTGGGTACCGGTGAATAACCCTTCGGGGGAATAAGCCGGCGCGGACCAAAAGGCGCTGGGGTTCTGGAGGTCGAGTGGTTCCACCCCGGGGTAGGGTGGCGCCGACAAGTGCTCGACCGAGGAAGGATCCCTGGGACGGGCGAGTGGGAGCCGCCCTAAAAGCTCCCTTCCCCGGGCTGACCGGGCCCGTTAGGTTTGGGTGCCACCGGTCTAGGAATTGGGGAACCGCCGAATAAAGGGTTCCCCCCCGGGAGAGAAACCGGGTTATAAAATACTCATCATGGTAGGGTCTAAAAAGAAGAAGACACCCGGCGCTCTCGGAGGCGTCGGGACCGGCGGGAGGGGGGGTATTGTCCCGGCCCCCCCCTCGTCGTCATCCCACGACGGGCGGGTGACAGATTTGCCGGCGAGGTCTGTTACCGACACTGTAATTGCTGTTGGCGATGGAGGTGGCGCTGCGGCGTCTCCATCGGGTTGTGTGGGGTCTTCCGCAAAAAGCGGGAACCCGGGAGTAGAGATAGGAGTTTCTGACGGTGGTTCCGGAAAGTCCGGGCCGACCGGATCCACCTCTGTAGTGGAAGCGGCGTGGGTGTTTCGCCCTGTGGCACGGCACACCGCCGCAGACTATAGGCGGGCTGCGGCCTTTTTAAGGTCAGGAGGAGGTGCCTCCA
>NW_014565351.1:0-414 GCF_001313825.1 Dinoponera quadriceps | reverse complement strand
TAATAGTTACGAAATAATTTGATTATGTGAAATAAATATGTAATTATAAGAACTATAAATATGTAGTTTTAAGAACTAACGTTTAATTGCTTGAATTATACATTTGGATCAATAAACTAAACTCTAGTAATTAATATTAAATCTTGATAGCAGAAAATGAGATATATTTGGTAACTAAACATACAGTCCGTAGAGAAAACGGTAATTATTATTTTACTAGGTAATTATTATTTGACTAAAAGAATTTCATTGTTCCGTGTAATGTCTATGTTATAATGTGTCTTGGAGAAAAGAGTAAAGAGTAAAGAGAGATAGATAGATAGATAGAGAGAGAGAGAGAGAGAGATAGAGAGAATCGTAAATAATATATGTATTAGGTTGGTGCGTATGAAATGTCGCATTCTCTTTACATGC
>NW_014565350.1:0-394 GCF_001313825.1 Dinoponera quadriceps | reverse complement strand
CGGTCTTGTCGGTCTCTGCTATAAATCGCCTACTTTACGGGGACGAAATCTCCCCCTGCCGTCAACTTGAGTTGTCTCAGCCAGGGTGCCTGTCTCCCTCTTTCTTTCAAAGGCGACGTACTTCTCTCAATCTATTATTTCGGATCAGTCAACATCGAACGTAAGTCATCCTTATAAGATAATTATAACAAGAAACGGTATCCGTAAATCTATACGGTCCAGCCAACTTCATTCTTATTCTTATTTCTTCGGACCGTAGCGGAAAAACTGTTGCCATCTCGACGTGCAAATAATCGAACTTTGCAAAATAATAATAAATTGTATTTTTTTATTTCACTTTATTCTGTTATTGTGTTTCCCTCTTAATCCTACTTATTCCATCGATCCTACTTTA
>NW_014565349.1:955-1181 GCF_001313825.1 Dinoponera quadriceps | reverse complement strand
TTTGACGTCCTAGACGTCATTGGCGAGCTCTTAGTTCGAGGTCCCGGATAGTAGTATGATTCGGATATCGTTCTTTTTCGCGGTAACGATACCGGTAAATTCGCGTTGCTTCATGATAATTTAGTTCACATTCCCCGAGAACAAGGAGAATATCAACAATCTCTGAGGGACGATAATCAGCCGGCGAGCGTTTCTTTCGATTCTACATCAGAAAACGTGAACTAAT
>NW_014565349.1:383-770 GCF_001313825.1 Dinoponera quadriceps | reverse complement strand
ACGTTTCGGCTTGAATCTTTTCGACTAAATACGCTATTTCCATGAGAAAAAATAATAGAAATCCATCAGCTGACGAATCTTTTGCGAGTTCGCGTGTACTAGACGAAATAACGTAAATGTCGAATGAATCTTGCGTTTCATACGTTAAATCGTGAACGGATGCAAACTGGCGAGTGTGATTGAAATATTCAGCTTTATTACGTTATTTCCATGCGACAGACTCGCAGATTACAACCGGCGAGCGTTTCTTTCGAATCCACATCAGAAAACGTGAAATAATGCAAATTCACGTTTCGGCTTGAATCTGTTCGACTAAATACGCTATTTCAATGAGAAAAGGTAATAGAAATCTGTCCGCTGACGAATCTTTTGCTAGTGCGTGCAATA
>NW_014565349.1:0-207 GCF_001313825.1 Dinoponera quadriceps | reverse complement strand
ACTAGACGAAATAACGTAAATGTCGAATGAATCTTGCGTTTCATACGTTAAATCGTGAACGGATGCAAACTGGCGTGTGTGATTGAAATTTTCATCTTTATTAGGATATTTCCATGCGGCAGCCTCGATGATTTCAGCCGGCGAGCCTTTCTTACTACTCTACATCAGAAATCGTGAAATAATGCAAATTCACGTTTCGGCTTGAAT
>NW_014565348.1:0-488 GCF_001313825.1 Dinoponera quadriceps | reverse complement strand
ATTTTACGCGGTGCGCTAACTCTTCGATTGGCTCGACGAACCACGAGACGCAATCACTATCGCGACGGCTTCGAAAATACGATAATGACTTGTCATACGAGCAATGTAAATAATACGCTATGCTGAATACCCTATGATGCTGATACGTGTGCGATTTGTGATCCTCTCCCTCCTCGCTCGCAGTCTTCTGTAAGATGCACTCCAGATCGGCGTACACGACAAACGGTAGACGCTCTTTCCTGTTGTCGTTGCAAAAACTGAGCCATTTGTCGTCCTCGTTAGGCAGCAGGATGGCGCAGTCGTTCATTTCTCCACAATCTATAGTATGGACCTGCAACCTTTCGCTCGAACTAAAATAGTGCAAGCAACTGTAAAAAAGAAACGCTTTAATTAATATTCATTTCAAAAGATATTTATAATATTTTTACAAATTGTATACGTACCGGCTGCAGATATACTTCTTATGATCATGTTTGCTTAGTTGCGAG
>NW_014565347.1:0-580 GCF_001313825.1 Dinoponera quadriceps | reverse complement strand
CGACCAAACACGTGTGGCCTGTCAAAACTGCCACTAATTTGGAAAAATCACGATATGTTATTTTTGTACTACAGACTGGTCGAAAGAATGTCATAGCGGAAAATATAACTCAATTTGACAACTGCAATTTGATCAACGCAAAACTCTATCTAAATTCAGAGTGTTATCTGTACGATGATATGAATTTGGACTTTGCAAAGAGAAGATACGCTATACTTTACGATATATATAAACGTTTTCGTACATCGTACTATAAATACAACAGTGATGATGTATGGTTAACAACTGATGATTTTCTGCGGCGAGGTCCTTTCGTGGTTATCGATTGTTCGCGTCAAAATGAATCAATCAAGAGTGNGTGCGAATAGAATTTGAATGTAAAGAGAACATACCGGTGAATACTACCGCGTACTGTCTCATCCTACATGATTGCGTAGTTGAATACAGTCCGCTAACCAACATAGTGCGCAAACTCAACTAACAGAACGGTATAAGAAAGGAATAAAAAGCAGAAAAAAGGTCTATACACAACATTCTTCTCGAATCAGTATTAAAGAATATTTCATCATGAGCGTGCCGA
>NW_014565346.1:342-943 GCF_001313825.1 Dinoponera quadriceps | reverse complement strand
TGTGGACTTAAATATATTTTGTTTAAGAATAATACAATTAAAAATAATAGAAAAAGTGTTAATGAATCTCGAAAGTATATACAGAATTATTTAGGAAAGTACATTAAATATTATTGTTAGACATGACAAATTCGCGTTAGTGTATAATGATTTAAAAAAAGTTTGGCTAATACAATACGTATTATTAGTTTAAACAATATGTGCCATTTATTAATTCCATAATTAGTTATGGAAAACATCAAATAAGGATTGAATGATTGAGTGCTATGGATAAAATGATCAGCATAAACTATGACGCACATTGTGTGATAAACAGTAATATTTTAATATCTATTTTATGTTTCGAGAACTGTAATGTAAAGTTTAAAGCAATGATTTAACTTTTAGAGGAAATAATAGTGATAATGATAAAACTGTTTTCAAACAATTATAATGTAACTATTTTTAAATATATTCTTTATTAAAATCATTTGCGAAATTGTTGATAGACCAATATAACCTCCCCATATAATCACGTCCACTGTTTGCAATAATACTACTGAAATGATAAACGTCATACAAAAGATCTGCTACTGGCTTCAATCTAATTGCTCGACTTATG
>NW_014565346.1:0-271 GCF_001313825.1 Dinoponera quadriceps | reverse complement strand
TATGATCTATGTGAACGAAATTTATTTTCAATTTCAAGAAGAGGTTTTACAAATTTACCCAAGACCTCTCGTAATCAGTGTAATCGTCTCAGTATATAACACAACATTTGAAGGATCGCTTCTACGTTACGCGACGCTTATCAAGTTCTTTATCGACTTTAGTATTTCTCTAAAGCCACCTATAAACAACTGTCCCTTTTGTGCAAATATTTCATCATGTCACGTTAACGCAGCGGGGAAACTGGTATCTATATATACACTAAGAAAAATT
>NW_014565345.1:0-493 GCF_001313825.1 Dinoponera quadriceps | reverse complement strand
CCCTGTCGCGTGAAACGGAGCATCCACCGTTCGTCGCCGATGTTAAGGCGGTATCGGCGGGCGACATGCACCGCGAAGAACGGGATGGCCGCCGTTCGTCCGGGTGAATATTCCACGAGTACCGGCTGCGGTGGCTGCGGACCTGTGAGCCGCAGTGGTGGTGAGGCGCGGCTTGGTCCTGGTGGCGGACTCTGCTGCTTCGCGGTTGGTTTGGCGGAAGTTGCCGTGGAAGGCCGGTTCCTCGCAGCTGGTGTACGCTGCTTCGGTCGGCTCGGCGGAATGGGCTGCGTCAGCCAGGCTGCCTTCCTCCGGTTAGTGATGTCGGAGCGCTGGATCCGGGTCCCGACGGCTGGAACCGGTGGTCTGCTCGGTCGTGGCGGCTGCGGTGGCTCGTCCTCCTCGGACAGGCAAAGATCGCTCCATAACTGGCGCGCTTGCTGCTCCTTGCGATCGGCCATAGTCGGTGCAAAGTGCTTGAGATCTCTCTGGTGGC
>NW_014565344.1:0-675 GCF_001313825.1 Dinoponera quadriceps | reverse complement strand
GAACAATGTTCCTAGGCGGTGCACGCTCCATCCGTAAACGGAGTGAAGAGCATATCCGTATATGAGGATGTCGGCTATCAGCTTGATTACTTTGACCAAAATCCAAATGCCTATAAATCCGGCTCTGACTGTTCCGAATTTAAGGAATCCGCCGAACAATCTTGCGGCGGTGGATTCCGTGATCAGGCTCAGCGCGTCACCATCTAGGAGGTTTGCGATGGAGATGCCACTGACAGGTATTCGGTGGCCTGCTGCAGCTTTAGCAAAGTTGTGTACGATCGTCGGCTGTTCCACAGGAAACATTATGTGGTCGAGGAGTCTGGTAAGATCCTCGTTTGAGTATANATCCCGCTGTCCGCGAGATGTTCTGCTTCTAGGTATTTCCAGATGGGATGAGTAAGTGGTTCCAGATTTTGTGGAGGCACCACTGCTGCTGGGTTATATGTGAGGCTAACCCATCCACCGGCTACGCTATACATGGTGGGCTGGACGGGGTTGCAGTCCGTCGGTGTTCAGGTTCTGATTATGGTACGGGTTCGGGGTGCTAGGAACATAGATTGATTGGAAAAGGTAACTGGGAGTTCGAGGTGTCGGTAGTTCTCCTGGTGACGTCGACGGGGATACATTTAATTATGTGAGCGACTTCGCCCGCAATGGCAGCGATGTACCCGGGTC
>NW_014565343.1:0-1115 GCF_001313825.1 Dinoponera quadriceps | reverse complement strand
CTAGTTCCTGACATCACTGTAACGGTGCGTTTGCACCGTTGCCCCCCGCAACCCGACCGACCATCCGTCGGGTCGCTTACCGGCGCTATGCGCCACGTTAAACTACACGACACGCACGTGACGCGCTTTCGCTAGAAGCGTGATCTCGTATGTGTCAACAAACATAAACAACGGCCCGACAGCGGATATAAAATCCGACCGGCGAAGGCATCGAGGCCGATTCCGCCGGAGTCAGCGAGAGCGATACGTTCACAGGCTGCTCCGAGTCTCGATCCTCCGTGCCGAGGAACCGAGACGGTGTATTCGCCGTCCCAGCTGCGCGTCCGCAGCCGTACTCGTCACTCTTCCTTGAGACGGTGTATTGCCGTCTCTACCGGGAGTTCCCGGTTCCTGACCGACCTCCGACCGACCGTCTTTCGGCCAGACAAGTCCGGGGTGGCGACTGCGCCGTCTCAGCCGAGTATTCTCGGCCACGTTACCGCCGATCGAAAAGGACACCGGGTCCCTTGCGTTCGCCGTGCCGGGTTGCACGCAAGCAACCGAGCGAGCGAATCCTAGTTAGTAAGCATACACGGGAGCAACCGTTGACGAAGGAATTAACGGGCAAGGGGGTGTCGTCGTTCGCCGTCTCCACCGACTTTTCTTGGCCCCGTCTCTTCTACGAGGGGACGCTTCCGAAGCTCGGAGAGTGCCTCCGTTTTCCGTGCCACCTGCGCGTGGCTTCAATATTGCACTTCTGATTCATTTAAAACGACATCGCGGAAAAACCTCGTGGAGACATGCGTAGCGTTGTTAAACCGCGACAACAAACCTTGTGATCGAAAACACCGCGCCCGTTTCCCGCTGCTCTACCGACCGTCACTAGAATGTCAAACGTGTATACATCTCCGCGTATACCGCACCGTGTCCTCCGTCCCGCGCAACCATCTCACCGCGAAATTCGACGATTAGCTGAGCTGTCAAAACATATACGCGACCGACGACGGCAACAACACGTTTCGACGCATTTAGCGTCTTCCCAAATAAACTGTTTAACACTGAGCCGACATCCGCTCGCACATGAGTTTGCTTTATAACCGAGAATAAATCTTTTGTTTGTTAATTAACCAAAAACT
>NW_014565342.1:0-991 GCF_001313825.1 Dinoponera quadriceps | reverse complement strand
TGAGAATTCTGGCGGCGTCTGCTTTTTTAAGTGCCACTTTGACGCTCGTCTTCGTTGCGAATTGCACGCATCGACGTACATGGACGCGTACTCGCGCAACTTCATGTTCAGCGTAGACGCCGTTCGGGACCGATTGGTCTGTCGCTCCGTACGTACTGTCACTATGACCGGTCGCGCATTGTTCAAGCAGCGGCCACGATTCGTAAGCAGATCGCTTCTGCGGAGGTACTTTCCGCGAAGCGGAAATGCCGCGATCTCAGTTATCTGAGCTTTATAGTACAACGAAGATTCGATCCAAGGCTAATTGACTGCGACGTCGCAATAGGAGTGCTACGCGCATTGTCCCGTTCGCGCGGTTGGCGCGCCTATTTATCAAGATCGATCTCCGGCAATGTGCCGCGCAGCTCAGCTCGTTATCGCTGTAGGATGCGAGCGAATGAATATCATCGATTTCGCGCCGTCCAAAGCTAGCTACTTCGACGAGATTTGGAGATGATGAATTTTGCCAGCGACGATGAGCATCAACATTATTAGTCGCCGCCGCAATCGAATCGCATCACAATCGAGGTGCGAGACGTCATTCCGTGCAATCTGTTGAGCAAACAAATATTCTTCNAAGTATTCTTTTGTTGGATCGTGCGTTTCCTTGTAGATCACAAGAACCTTGAACGACTGATGATTTGCTACGACTACCTCATGTACGATAGCGAGGCCGAGCTCCTCGAGCTGTCGACCAACAAAAACAGCGGTGTTCGTACTGTCGCCGAGCAGCTCGCGGTCTGCGCAATTTAACCATATTCTAGGTTTCTCTGAGCGAGACTCTGTATCAGGTGCGCGCCATTATGGCCGACGACTCGATAGGCGGCAAATTGCTCTCGGATCAGGAATTTGACGTCCCGGAAAGTTGCGCCTACAACGAGGACGCCCCGCCGGCGACCAAGATGACGGAGCGCCAATTGCTGTTGCTCGCTCGCAGCTCTCACAAAGAAAC
>NW_014565341.1:0-819 GCF_001313825.1 Dinoponera quadriceps | reverse complement strand
TTAAATCCACGCCTATCCTGTAAAACATTCTTTAAAAACTAAAATCGGATCAAAACAAACCTAGAAATCTTAATCTCCTTTCCTTCAGACCTAAAAACCCGCTCTATCCAATCAAAACACTTAGAACATCACTAGGACCAATCAGAAATCTCGACTCTATACCATAGTCCTAGTAAAAACAGAACCACGCTCTAAGACGACCAAAAAACCATCTCGACCAATTAAAAGCCTTCTCCATAGTACTAGACCAATCAGAACACACAACACCTACACCCTAGAGGAATTTCACCAAACCTCCTACACCGCCAATCAGAACATCCAACATATATCCCAAGCGACACTAACTGCCACCAACAACTCAACACCAGCCCCGTCCGTTGAGTATAAAAGAGGGCCCCTGAGGCCGAGGACCCCAGTTTATCCGCGGACGCGGTCCGGTGCACTCCTCTCCAAGCACCAACCTCTTAACTCTAGGTAAGCGTTTAACCTTAAATTGTTTTTTGCGTCAAAATCTAAACTTAAAATATTTTCATCGAAATCTAGACTTAGAATATTTTTGTCGAAACCTAGACTTAGAATATTTTTGTCGAAATCAAGACTTAGAATATTTCAATCTCGTCACTCTCTAGACTGAATCTTGTGCTGTAATACCAAAGATTTATTTTTAGAATATACTTATTTAACCAACGGTTTAGTATCAAGTTTATACTACCTTTAGAAGTCCCACTCCGCTTCATTTCAAACCACCCTATATCGATTATATCCATTTCTCCTGACGTTGTTCACGAAGATCCTCCAACGAGAGCTCACCGGTGCCGG
>NW_014565340.1:0-590 GCF_001313825.1 Dinoponera quadriceps | reverse complement strand
GAACAAGAAGAGGGGCACCTGCGGTAAATGCGATTCTGAGGGGCAGACGCAGGTGCTTACCTAAGGCTTTGAGATATACGGGTGGATGAGGGTGGAACTTTCCTATGTTGATTAGCGGTGAGGTTACAAAGGAGTTCTTTAATACGCGCGGTTCTTCTTGCTAACTGTATTTCCCGGGCGTGCATTTCGCGCAAAAGGCGCAAACTGACCCGATGGAATCGGTCCTCTTGCCATGGTGGAGCGGGCTTTTATACCGCTTCCGCCGTGTTTTTGATATACCGTTGCTTAACAACGGCATGTTGTTTATTGTTAAATGTAGCACACACGTGTGTCACGTGTGCGCTGCGTATGATAGATTATTGTCGCGCAAAGCGCCTGTAGCAGTCCGACAGTTGGTTGGTCGGTCGAAGTGTTCTCCGAGATGATGCATCGTTACAATTCTCACTTACATTATATAAAAAAAAGAATATAAGCAAAGGTTTTTATGAAAAAGATCTATTCTGGTAAAACTTGATAAGAATAGAGATCTCTCAAATGCAATTGTCGAAGTTTTCTGAAATTGTAAATTGGTTGAGTTAGTGATGTACAAT
>NW_014565339.1:0-438 GCF_001313825.1 Dinoponera quadriceps | reverse complement strand
GAGGATTTAATATTCTCAAGGAGATTGCTGGCAGAGAGGTTATAATTGTCGTTCGGCACGGGATTGATATTCTCGCACAGAGGGAGTTCGGAAATTTAAGAAAATTCACGGGGGCTACTATAAGTTTGACGTTTTCCTCCGTGGAATTAATAGCGCGAATCTAGCCTTCAACGTTTACACAGATAACCAAACAATCGCCGATAAATACGCCATCAAAGGTGTAATGGCGAGGATTGTGTCCGGTTTTAATTTCGGAATTGGACATGCGAGTTACAAATCCCGCGTTCGTCCTTGCGGAGACGATTATGCATTCATGAGGTTTGAAAGGAAAGCACTGATTTCGCCAAGATACTGCGCGTGCTCCATAGTCTATTTGAGTGTTGTGTTTAGAGAAAAATAAGGAGCCAAAAATTCCTTACGGTATAATAGGAAAATCGT
>NW_014565338.1:0-1004 GCF_001313825.1 Dinoponera quadriceps | reverse complement strand
AAATCTACCAACGATCTCCGTTTTTCAAAGGGTCTCCTTGCAGAAGTCGGCAAAGACCGAAAAAACTTTTGGAGACGACAGCAAGAAGGGTACTACCGCCGGCCCTTCCCAGGCCCCGACCGAAACGAATTCACGCAGATCCTCTATCTGCGGTTCGAAGAGCTGGCAAGGGACGAAGTAATGTGCCGCAGTGTCCTCGACGTCCCCGAAAGCGCACATTCCACCGTTTACAAGTCCCCCATCCGCGAGGCGCCTCTGGAAGTTGCCATGTCCGGTGATCATTTGCGTGACGTAGTGGTTAGGTTTGAACCAGGATGCACCAACCCTAGCCCCGACTTCGCCGAAGGAGGCACGTGTGAATTGACATTTGACAGAAGAAGACCATCTGTCCTGCCACATCTTTGTTGTCGCAACCTTCATGAGGCCTAGCGCCTACTTTTCGTTACCTGCATAAGGAACAATGCTATATTCTATCTTGACATTACTCTTTTTTCTAACTTCGAATTGCGCCCGGGATTCCGCGAAAAGGGTGTCGATGGGAACCGCGCCCTTAGCCACAAGCGCGACTCAGTCGATGTCGTGCGATACGCGGCGGTCACCGAGACTGGCACTCGAAGCGGAAGCGACCTGAGGATTCTCAGGTCGCCCTTGGGACACAGGTCGGTTCACCTGGNAGCGTATGCCACCGTCGGTGCGAACACGCGCCGGTATATAGCCGAGAGCGCCCCGAATCGCAGGCTCCATTTACAACCCGCCTGCCTGCCTAGCTTACTAAAAAGCGAACCGAACTTTTCGCTGAGATATTTGCAATGGGTGGATATACCCTTTCCTCTATCTATGTGGACGCCAAGGTACTTAACTGATTTCTTAAATTGAATCTTATTATTTCCTAATCGGATGGTCGGTGGCCTACTCGCACAGTCAGCCTTTTTGGCCCTGACCGCTTTTCCTTTTCGATCGGGACGCGCTCCTCCACGTCTGACTATTCGGGCCCTTTTGACAAG
>NW_014565337.1:0-340 GCF_001313825.1 Dinoponera quadriceps | reverse complement strand
CTTGTTTGTGAATTTTTGGCCAAAAACAATACTTTAACGATGCCCCAGCTTCCATATTCGCCAGACATAGCTCCGTGTGGCTTTTTTCTATTTCCAAAAATAAAGAGAACGTTAAAGGGCCATCGTTTTACAAGCATAGATGACATTAAAAGCGCATCGCTGAAAGAGCTAAAGGCTATCCCAAAGATCGAGTTTGAGAAGTGTTTCGAGGATTGGAAGAAGCGCTCGCACAAGTGTATAATATCTAATGAGGTCTATTTTGAAGGCGACAACATTAATGTAGACGAATAAATAAATATTTTTTTAAAAAAAGGAAAATTCCCGTTATTTTCTAAATACA
>NW_014565336.1:0-458 GCF_001313825.1 Dinoponera quadriceps | reverse complement strand
CTTGGTGGTTTGCCAACATCGTGATATGATTACCTTCAATGAAACGAATCTGCACTGAATCTTCGATAACATAAAAAAATAATTAATTTTATTGTGAAATAATTTTCGAAATTAAACGAAATTAAACACAGCCTGGAAGTGCTTTACTGTATTAAGATTACCATGCCCAAACCGTAATGTTCCTCGGCCGAAGGCAGAGAAGCAAATGTGGGTTTTAGTATCAAAATAGATGATTTCCGTGGCGGCAATAAAGATGCATCGTATTCTTAATTCTTTATTAACACCTTGTTCAATTGTAAGTATTGTTACATGTTGATAAAATTGCACAGTTTCCAAATGAAATAATGCAATGAAAACATTCTCGTAAAATAATATTATAATATATTCATCAATTATATCATTGTAATTAATGAAAAATATTTTTCATGACAACAACACGTCCCCGTTAATAACACCAG
>NW_014565335.1:0-568 GCF_001313825.1 Dinoponera quadriceps | reverse complement strand
AGATCACGCGAATTTTCATGTGAAGAAAGCATTAATATCGCAAAAGAATTTTTTTTTGAAATATGAAAAAAGAAAGAGTGAGAAGGAAGCGGGAAGGGAGAAATATCAAAATGAACTTTAATAACATTATATGTACATATGTTGTCGCAAGCACGTACTTAAGTAGTATTTAGCTACATTATATAATAAGTTTATGTTAGATTATATAAGATAATTAAATTATAATATTTGATGTGTAAGGTTAGATTGTAATATTATACAGGGTACGTCAGGTATGTGAGGACACTCACATATGTACTTGGCACTTCATAGCAATTGATTTTATTTCTTTTTTAGCTCAAATTAGAAATGGAAGACAATAAGCTAACTCAGGAAATGAAAAGACACGCTGTTATCTTCGCTTTACACACGAATCACAGCGAACTTGAAATCTTCCGATTTTTGAAAGTCGCCCGATCTTTTGTTAACAAAGTTCGTCGAGAGTTAGAAGCATCTGATGGCAATGTGGAAAGTGTTGCCAAGCGTAAAAAACATGAAGCACGTTCTGATAAAACATCACAGTTTGTGC
>NW_014565334.1:0-1662 GCF_001313825.1 Dinoponera quadriceps | reverse complement strand
GGTATCCATTAATCTTTGAAAAGTCGCAGGCGCATTTTTTAATCCAAATAGCATTCTCTTAAATTCATAATGTCCGTAGGGGGTAGAAAAGGAGGTCTTATGTGCGTCCTTAGTGGACATTGGTATTTGATGGAAGCCTGAAGCTAGATCTAGTATCAAGAAGTATTTAGAGCTTCCTAATTCATCCAAAATGTCTGTAATGTTCGGCAAAGGGTATGCATCTCCAATTGTTTTTTCATTCAATAATCTATAGTCAATAACCATTCTCCATTTTTTATTTCCCTGCGAATCGGTTTTTTTTGGTACTATCCATATTGGTGCATTATAAGGGGACGTTGAGGGACTAATAATATTTTCTTTTAACAGTTTATTTACTTATCTGTCGATCTCGACTTTGTGCACTGGGGGGAATCTGTATTGCTTCGTGTGAATGGGTACGTTATCAATGGTGTGAATACTATATTGCTCTGCGCTCGTGGCGTCAAGGTTTTCTTTTGGCAAATGGAATCTATCGGCATGTTCTTGAACAAGGGATTCTACGTTATTCTTTTCTTTTGAATTCAAATTATCTAATCGCAAAAGGTTTAAGACTTCGTCAGCTTNTCCAATTGTTTTTTCATTCAATAATCTATAGTCAATAACCATTCTCCATTTTTTATTTCCCTGCGAATCGGTTTTTTTTGGTACTATCCATATTGGTGCATTATAAGGGGACGTTGAGGGACTAATAATATTTTCTTTTAACAGTTTATTTACTTATCTGTCGATCTCGACTTTGTGCACTGGGGGGAATCTGTATTGCTTCGTGTGAATGGGTACGTTATCAATGGTGTGAATACTATATTGCTCTGCGCTCGTGGCGTCAAGGTTTTCTTTTGGCAAATGGAATCTATTGGCATGTTCTTGAACAAGGGATTCTACGTTATTCTTTTCTTTTGAATTCAAATGATCTAATCGCAAAAGGTTTAAAACTTCGTCAGCTTGGTTAACGTTATTTTGCAAGAGACCTGCAGCCATCGTCTGCCCTCGGGTTTCGACGGCTCCGCGAATAAATGTAGTGCCTAAGTCCTCGTGAATTCCGGTGTCTGAATTAGCTAAGCATTGTGTGTGTAGTGTGAACAAGGGACCAGAGACTGTTGGGTTAGTAGTACCACAGGGGGGCTCCGCACCTCGGCCGAGTCCGTCCGGTGTATCCAATGTGTGTATGTCAAGAACAAGGGAAGGAGGGGGCGTGTCTCCGCAAGATTCTTCCGTACCTCGGTCGGAATTCACTTCGGAGCTAAGGGGGGTTTATTCGAAAAGCTCCACCGAGGAGACAAAAATATCGTATTCTTCCTCGGTTGTATTAAATAGTCGCAGGTGGGCCTTCCCTTTGTTATTAGTAAGTTCGTTTCCAGCGAACACGCCTCGCGGTGTTCCAAGTGTAGGAATGTATGTATGTTGTATTTCAGGCTTCAAAACGTTAACGTAAAATGGAATAACTGACCTGGGTTTAACATGAATTTGATTTGTTTCTGCAAATGGTATCTCAATGTCCTTACAACGTATTCTTCTATTCTCAAAATCGACGTTTACTTTATGATGCTTCAAGAAATCTGTTCCAAGGATTCCGGGGTAGGGGATAACAAGATGATCTGGGACTACATGAAATTCGATGAGACG
>NW_014565333.1:347-1290 GCF_001313825.1 Dinoponera quadriceps | reverse complement strand
ATGTTTTTTTGGCGTGGCATTCATAAAATGCCGGAAAGGTGGGAAAAATATATAAATAGCAATGGACATTATATTGAATAAAATATTTTTTATTGTTTTCAAACAACAGACGTGTAATTTTTACAAAAAAGTTCCGGTTTCATACTTCTACACCTGGTATATACGTGTGTTTTGGCAAGAAACCTATTTTTCATATATGGANACCTATTTTTCATATATGGTAATTTACTACTCACATATGTATCGGACTATTAATTTCTTCTGAGAATTTTTCTACTTGCCTTTCCAAATTGCGCTTGTATGATGCACATGTGACGCAATGGTTTAAATTGAAAATATTAAAGAAAATTGTATATATAATTGTCTCCTCTAAATCAGTTACGTATAACACGCTATCTTTTATCCTTTTGTGTCGATTACTAATATTCAATTGGTAATATTTATATCTTTATACATTTACGTATATAAATATATATACGTATATGTGTATATATATATATATATATATACATATATAAACAATATATACATATGTGTATCTTCAAAGAAATAAAGGATAAAACAAACAATACATTTGAGACTTCTCCTCTTTCTCGATGTGCGATCTTCCTCAATACAAATTTTGTCTAATTCCTTAGCATGCCATTCTGCGAAATACAGCGTTGTCATACAGACAACATTGTTCAGACTCACCACTACTAGACGATTACAGCACGATCACCTGACACAAATGACAAGCGATTTGTGTACAGTCATGGACAGAAAGATTATCCCATTTCCTAGGCACAGTGATATCGGAAATTTTGAATATAGAATATCATTTCCGCACATTCATATCTTCCGATTATTCCGTGAATTGACAATGATGTTCCAAAGTAGCAGTCATGAAGCACAAAATTTTCAAAAATTATGCATTTCATTCGAAATTTCTGATATCACTATG
>NW_014565333.1:0-245 GCF_001313825.1 Dinoponera quadriceps | reverse complement strand
CCGATTATTCCGTGAATTGACAATGATGTTCCAAAGTAGCAGTCATGAAGCACAAAATTTTCAAAAATTATGCATTTCATTCGAAATTTCTGATATCACTATGCCTAGAAAATGAGAAATACTTTCTGTGCATGACTGTACATCAACAGACTTGGTAGTCAGAGCGGGGAAATATAATTTATAAATTATTGTACGAAATTGTAAATGTACGAAAACAACACAGCAGAAATTAACGAAATCAAATA
>NW_014565332.1:0-251 GCF_001313825.1 Dinoponera quadriceps | reverse complement strand
GCAGAGAAATAGAGATGTTTAAGCGATTCGCAATGGCATTTGCGGTTAATTCGTGTGGTACCCATTTTCCCTTTTTTTGAATTTTTCCCATTGCACGTAGACGTTTGGAAACAGCCATCGGAGTAACATTTAATGCTGCAGACAATTCTTGGAACGTTTGAGTAGAATTTTCGTCCAATAATACCTGGAAATCGGCGTCATTAAACTTTTTCGGTTGGCCTGAGCGTTCTTTATCATTGACATTAAAATCA
>NW_014565331.1:0-1615 GCF_001313825.1 Dinoponera quadriceps | reverse complement strand
AGACTTTTCAAAATCCATAAGGGCAATATCGAAAGATCTCCAAGTTTCTAAGTCAAGTTCAAGTCAGTTTCTGCTCAATTCGTCGCATTATCCACAAAGACATCCGGTACAAGTCTTACGCAATGCGTAGAGGTTAGTTCATGTCTGCACAAACTCGAGAACAGCGATTCATTCGGGCACAACGACTCCTAAACAAGTTAAAACATCCTGATATCTCGGATATGCTCTGGTTTTTTTCTGACGAAACAAATTTTTATCAGGATCAAAAAATAAACCGATGAAATGATAGATGGCTCTGTGCAGATCCTTCAGATGTTCTTCGTGTTATGCACACAAAGTTTTCGGCAACTGTCATAGTTTTGGGGGTGGTGAGCAATGAGGGACACGTCATGCCACCCCATTTCTTTCCTCAATGACTTCGGGTGAATGCCGCCGCCTACGTTGAGGCTTTGGAAACAGTTGTGAAGCCTTGGATAGACAGCGTGAGTGGTGAGAAGGCATATGTATTCCAACAGGACTCTGCTCCCTCGCACAAATCAGTGAGAACGCAAGATTGGATGTCCGAGAATCTGCATGATCACATAACCCCAAACATGTGGCCTCCTAGCTCCCCGGATCTTAATCATTTAGATTATTATGTATGTGGCGTTGTTGAATGGGAGACCAATAAACATCCCCATAATACGCTTGTTTTCCTCAGAGCAGCTATTACCAGAGTAATGACGTATATGGACGAGGATCATTTAATTCGAGCATGCAAACGTTTTCGGCAGAGAATTGAAGTTGTTTTTGCCGCTGAAGGAGATTTTATAGAATAACTCTATAGCCCATGGGCCACTTACTTTGCTGTAAAAGTTTCATTAAAATAAAACAAGTTTTCTAAAAAATATACAAATTTTAGCTTTTAACTCAAAATGTCCTCAAATACCTGACGCACCCTGTATTACACTATTAAAAGTTTCACAAACAATGACGCATCCTCCCGTGCTCACTAGTACACACAGATACACCGTAAGAAGCATGCATAACGTAACGCACTCGTGACTGACGTGGCATTAAGTGGCGTTAAAATTAAAAGTTATTATATATATATATGTAAATATACATCGCCACCGCATACAAAAATATTTTTCTTCATTATTTAACACCGCCGTCATACAAGAAACAATTTAATGTAACAAATAACGCACACAGCCACACAACAATATTACTTACATTATAATTATTATTTAACAGCGCTCTACACACACACACTCATTATTATTACCTTACACACACCGCTTCATTCTATAGGCGATACGTATAACCGTATATACGAGGGCGGTTCAATAAGTACCGGTGTTAGAAATGAAGACATTTTTTCAAAAATTTTTTTTCTATTTTTCAACATAGTCCCCTTTTAGAAAGATACACTTCTCCCAACGTTCCTGCCATTTTTTTAATCCCTCAAAAAAATAGGATTTGTCGAACTCTCCAAAATACGCCTCTGTTTCGGCGATGACTTCCTCGTTTGAGCTAAATTTTTTTCCAGCGAACCATTTCTTCATGTTAGGGAACAAGAAAAATTCGCAGGGAGTCAGATCGGGTGAATACGGGGGGTGCGGCAGCAATTCAT
>NW_014565330.1:423-631 GCF_001313825.1 Dinoponera quadriceps | reverse complement strand
CCTGCCCGATCCCGAACGATACTCCCACTAAAAGTAGGTAACACCGCGCACACAGTAGGTTATGTCTCCCGTTTAAACGTCGATGACGGCGTCTACTTAGGGGAGGCCGTGGTGACGAATCGAAACGGAAAAGCTTACATAGGGATAATTAACACAAAAAATGAAGATAGGAAAATCATTGTTCCCACGGTAGAAATAGAAGAAATAG
>NW_014565330.1:0-305 GCF_001313825.1 Dinoponera quadriceps | reverse complement strand
CCGATCCCTCAATCTTAGGACCTGAAGGTTCGGTCATAAATTCCGGCCCATCCGGCCAACCTTCACCCGATCCCTCAATCTTAGGACCTGAGGGTTCGGTCATAAATTCCGGCCCATCCGGCCAACTTTCACCCGATCCCTCAATCTTAGGACCTGGGGGTTCAGTCATAAATTCTGGCCCATCCGGCCAGCCTTCACCCGACACTTCCTTGCCAAGATTTAAGAGTCCGGGCAATAAATATTTCAAAAATCCAGCCGTTTATTGCATCGGTAAAGTAAGCGATAAGAGCGCACGCGTAGAAAAT
>NW_014565329.1:0-1513 GCF_001313825.1 Dinoponera quadriceps | reverse complement strand
TGTCAGCGAGGCCGACTACGAACACGTCGAGACCGTGTGGAGACGATTCGACGTGCGCAATCTCGACGAGTATAGCAATCTATATTTGAAAACGGACGTAATGCTGCTGGCCGATATCTTCAAGAACTTTCGCGACGTATGCGCCGACAGTTACGGCTTAGACCCGGCACATTATTACACTCTGCCGGGCTACACGTGGGACACCATGCTGAAACACACCAATGTGCGACTCGAATTACTGACCGACATCGATATGGTGTTGTTCATAGAGCGCGGTATATGCGGCGGACTTAGCCAATGCTCGAACAGATACGCGCGCGACAACAATCGATATATGTCGGATAGATCGAGCAGCAGCAGCAGCGAGGACGCGTCTCACGAATCGTATCTAATGTATTACGATATGAACAATCTGTACGGCTGGACAATGTCCGAACCCCTGCCTTACGGTGACTTTCATTGGACGATACCGATATCGCGCGACTCGACGTAACGTCCGTTTCACCGAATTCGCCGATCGGTTATATCCTGGAGGTCGATATCGCGTATCCGCGCGAACTGCACGACGCGCATGCGGATCTGCCGTTTTGCCTGACGCGCGAATGCCCGCCCGATAAGCGTAGCCGCGGTAGCAACAAAAAATTACTGGCCACTGGGCGATAAATCGCGCTACGTCATTTACTATCGATGTCTGCAGCAATGCATGGCGCACGGGCTCTCCCTAACGCGAATTCACCGCGTCTTGCGATTCGCGCAATCACCATGGCTCCGCGGCTACGTCGAACTCAACACGGGCTTTCGCATCGGCGCTTCCAACGGGTTCGAAAATAATCTCTACAAGCTCATAAACAACGCGGTGTTCGGCAAAACTATGGGAAACGTGCGCGAACACCTGGACGTGCGTCTCGTGACGCGCTGGGACGGACGTTACGGCGTGGAGGCGCTTATCGCAAAACCAAATCGCGTTCGTCAGAGTCTGCTTGACATATCTGTACTCCGCAGCTGTAAAACACGACGCCGCGAACACCCATTGTTTCGTCTATTCCTGTGATCAAAGCGGAGTCGTGTGCAAATGTCGAACCGTAAGATGCTCGTGCCCTATGCCGGACGGCATCGCGAATACCGAGAGTAGTTGCTGCGACAAAGATCTCTGGAAACGTATGTGTCTGCGAAACAGTGAATGCTCCAAAGTAGAACGCTACGGTTTTTGCTGCGTTCACTTCACCTGAGATAAATTGAACAGCATCGATTTCGTCAACAAGGAGGCTTTGCCGGAAGCCATTCTGGTGCGCTGCGAGCAGTAGGACGCTCTGGACGCGCTGAACGAGATAATCGGCGCAACTGTGAACGACGCGATCGGCGTTGCTAAAGGTATTGAGCAAATGGCGCGCAACCGGATAGCGGCAAACATGGGCGCTTTACCGTGGAAAATCGGCGTCGTTACCAGCAAACCGAGCAACGACATTCGTTGAGCGCGACGAGAGAACTATTCACGACGTCTTGAACATTTACA
>NW_014565328.1:0-437 GCF_001313825.1 Dinoponera quadriceps | reverse complement strand
AGCCCGGCCCATGTCGCCCGGCGACGCGGCCCCCATGTTTCTCGGGAGTTCGGGCGCCCCAAATCTCCACGGATTTACTCCCCGGTACTCTTTTCGCGCTTATGCCGCCGAAAAGCGGCGAGAACTACCCGGGATTGCTCGCAACTCTAAGTTTTCTACCCGCGGCTGTACATGACTCTCGCTCACCCGTTCACCACCAGCAGCTCCCCTTTCCTCTCCTAGACCTTGTTCCCTGGACACGGCAGCTGTCTCGATCATTCGTACGCTCGCTCGCTCGCTCGCACGTCTGATTCGCTCGCCGGCGGATCGCACAGTGATGAGCAGGACTCGTCACGTAACGCAGGAAGCAGCGGCCGCAAGAATCTATCACGTCGCGCGATGCGGCCCTCGATTGGTCCTGTCGGCTAGATTACGCGTCTCGCGGGACCTCGCGTTTG
>NW_014565327.1:0-874 GCF_001313825.1 Dinoponera quadriceps | reverse complement strand
AAGATTCAATCGACATTCACGTTACTTCGCCTATTATTTGCAAATTCGCAAGTTTCGCTCCCAGATTGATTTATTTTAGCTTTTCTCGTGGAAATAGCGTATTTGGTTGAGATGATTCAAGCCGAAACGTGAATTTGCTTTAGTTCACATTTTCTGATGTAAAATCGAAATAAACGCTAGCTGCGTTAAATCCTCGTGGCTGCCGCATGGAAATACCATAATAAAGCTAAATATTTCAATCAAACTTTTCAGTTTGCATCCGTTCACGTTTTAACGTAAAGAATCTCAAGATTCACTCGACATTCACGTTATTTCGCCTATTACTCGCAAACTTGCAAGTTTCGCTCGCAGATTGATTTCGTTTACCTTTTCTCGTAGAACTATTGTCACGTCCCGTCGTGTCGCGGCCGCTGTGGGGGAATGCGGTTGCTCGGACGGTCGCACGGGGACTGATCGCTACTTTCGGGTCTAGCGCACCTACGCGGTACTCCCCGGGGACACGCGCGATCAAAAGGTGTTACGGCGCGAACTTCGAACGAGGGACATTAAAAACCGGTTGCGTAATGAAGAAAAACTCGAGGGCGGCGAAGAGAAGGGGGGGGGAGTTTCGTGTGTTTTAAGAATTTCGGGAGGTACTCACCTTGTAGTGGGGAGTTGGGCCTCTCTCAGCGTGTACCTGACGTCCGCAGGCGTATCGTAGCGTGAATCCAGTAGCGGACCCGCGCTGTTGATGATATAAAGCGCTTCGGGACGTGGCGCGGAGTTCCTTCAATGAAAGGGGAGGAGATCTCGATTCCCCGAAAAGAGCGTGCTGAGTTTCAGCTTTCAAGATCTTGTAATATTCGGGACGCGGATTCCTTGGCGATGACGCACG
>NW_014565326.1:0-1088 GCF_001313825.1 Dinoponera quadriceps | reverse complement strand
TTGCGTAAATATCACCGTTGGCGAGCAGTAGAACCTGCGTGAATCTCGCAGGCGGCAGCGTAACGGCGCTTCGATAAATGCGCGTCCCGCAAAGTGTTAATACAATATACTGTGTCTTAGTTTCCCGATCAGCAACAACGTCTTATCTTCGCTTTCTTCATTCAAACTACGAAAACTGTTCTAATTGTCATTGAGAAATACGTAGATCACGCCAAAGGGCGATTCGACGGTGCCAAACATCACGGTATGAAAGATGTAATTTTTTAATTTCTAAATTAATTTAAGATTCGTAGACTTTTGAAATGAACCAGGATTATATTGGCCGAGTGTATACATAATAGTGTCGATTATTTATAGATCCGTCACGTGCAAACAAGAAAGATGAATTTCATTATTTTCCTCAATTGCAAAGTAACCTCGGCTATAAATATATATTTAAGGTGATATGCATTAGCATTCGATCGGTCAATATGAAAACTGGCTACGAAAACAAGATAATGTATAAGCGTAATAATAGTCAGAAAAACCTAAGTCGTAATAAGTAGGTCTGTATTGTCGCAATCAGCAGTCTATAAAAGAGTAACGCAGAAGAAAAACAGAGCATACCGTATCCGATCCACTCAGTGTAAAAGTACCTATGCGTAACGATGGACACTCTCCTGGCGACGTCATATCTGCTGGATTTCAGTTACATTCTGCTGGCAGTAATCTTTACCACATTGATCGCCTTACATTACTACGTCGAGTCCAGTTATGCCGTGCAACTTTCGTTGAAGTTACCACGTACGTAAGGGGCTTCAGCCCGACTGGGACTTCAATAAGAACCGAAAATCTATATCGATATATGTCCCACTTTATGCTTGAGTCATAATCGTTTGTTATAAAAAAATGTGCTATAATTACTCCATATTTTCTTCCAGACCCACCACGGATACCTATTATTGGTCATTTTTTTAAATACCGAGAATTTAATCCAAAAAATTTTATAATTACGGGCAGTAAATATATCGACAAATACGGTCCGGTAATGTCAATACAATTAGGAACACAAATTGTTGTCTTCCTAACAGATGCGCAAGATATAGAAA
>NW_014565325.1:0-2397 GCF_001313825.1 Dinoponera quadriceps | reverse complement strand
CACACAAACCCCAGAAGTAGTAGAACGCGAAAAGATAATAAATGAAAATTACTCATCAAACATTGGAGGACACAAAGGAGTCAATAAAACATATAATCAATAAACATATAATCGAGTTAGAGCCAACTATTACTGGAACACAATGAAGAAAGACATTCAGAACTTTATAAAAAGATGTAAAAAGTGTCAGATTAAAAAGTTAACCCGCGTGAAAACCAAACTACCCATGATTATCACCGACACGCCCGGGTCAGCCTTCGATAAAATTTCAATGGATATTTTAGGACCATTAGTTCCTACGAATCAAGGTAATATCTACATTTTAACTATTCAAGATTTGTTGACAAAATATTCAGTAGCCATACCGCTAAAAGAAACAAACTCGTTAACTATAGCAGACGCCTTTACGAAAAAATTCATTTGTATCTACGGAGCTCCTAAAGCTCTACTTACAGACCAAGGCTCAGTATTCCTAATCGCATTAATGCGAAGCCTAGCAAAAAAATTTGGCATTTAACAATATAAAACTACCGCGTACCGCCCGCAATCAAATGGATCCGTCGAGAGATTGCATCACGAATTAATAGAATACCTTAGGACTCAAATTACAGACGAAAAACATTGGGACGACTACATAGAAATGGTTATGATCTCGTATAATACAGGCACTCACGAAAGCACAAAGTACAGTGCTTACGAATTAGTTTTCGGAAAAATAGCAAGACTCCCTTTATCACGTATAAACCTCGCGTAGTACACATGGACAAAATTAAAATTACGGACATAGATCCACAATGAAATACTAATGTGTACGTCTTTTATAGGACGCCAGGCTCCCAGCTACGACCTCGTGTCAACAACAACCTCATCATTATAAAGCAACAAGGACAACATTGCAAGTAAATGGTTAATGCACCTCACTCTGTTCATGCCATTACATAATCCTTTTTCTTCCAAAACATATTGCAAGAACAAGAACATGTCAACCTTACATCCTCTATTCAATGAATATCCTAGACTCTTTGCCAGCATCTGCGCTACGTATAGAGGGTATTCCATTCCGATACTCCTGAAATCACTTGTGTTAAGTGCTTTATAAAAGCCAATTATCCTATATCCTTAAAACCCCGCGACTTTCACGGTTTACTAGAAGGACACATGCTTAGTGTCAAATGTCAGTCATGCAAAAGCGAGTTATTAGAAATGAAACGTGCCATCTTTTGCAACACGTGCTCAGGCATCTACGTAAAATTAATGCGCACATTAAAAGCGCGCGGACGTAATACTTCCCGTATATTACACTTTTTATTCGATTGTAACCATGCGAAGTTAGTACATATTGTAAGAATTCAAGATTTCAAACAGCATTTTAATAACGTAATTACCACAATCATTCATAGGCCCACAAAACCTAAAGAAAATGTGCCGACAGCAGCCGCCACGAGCACAAGTACATCCAATACAACGTAGTTTTCCAAACTTACGTAACGCTAAATGCATGTTAATTGCCACGTATCATAAGGGTAGAAATACTTTCATTTGCTGCGCGCAATGTTACACTGTGATGAATACACATTTTAAACAGAAATTCAAGCTAGATGTTTTTCATGGCTTCACGGAAGGACAATTCACACCATTAAGATGTTCAATATGTAACGCATTACTCGCATTTTTCGAGTCAATATTATATTGTGATGATTGCCTTCCTGTCTACTATACTACTATCAGTAATTTGCGCAAAACAAACGTTGATATTAACCGCATACACGAACTATTATACTGCCACAATGCAGAAGAGCTTGTAATTTTAAAAGCAGCAAAAACCAACCAAGAAATATTAATTAGTGACGTAGAAGATTTAGAATGAAGATATTTAATTTAAGATAACTTTCAATCTATGTAATAAAATATTTCGACTTTGATAAATATATACATTAAATGTAGCCGCGATACACTCGTCATATTTCCCGCCGACGAGGGGTCCCCAGTTAATATTAAGGAACCTAAAATAAATTCAAACTATTGTAAAACCCTATTCGGAATATACGCACGAATATAACAACTGTATAATCCTGTTTCGTAATGAAAATATCAAAAATAAAAAAAAATAATAAAAAAAATATATATAAAAACCAACAAAAAACGTATTATTAGAATACATTTATAACGAATATTTACATATCTTTCATTATATATAAGCGACCGAGCAATATTATGCTTTCCTCACCTCCTATTTTGCATGCGTAACCTAACGTTATAACTATACTCTATGTGTAAAAGAAATAATAATAATATATAATAATAACCGAAAAATGTATACACGGTTATACAATACAACGAACAAACATTGTAATATCAACATTACGTTATTAGGTACTTAGATTAAGTTACTTTCCG
>NW_014565324.1:0-4919 GCF_001313825.1 Dinoponera quadriceps | reverse complement strand
AAAATTGATTTGAATGTATTTAATTAAATCGCACATAATTATAACATATAAACAAATAATAACATAACAAAAACATTGCAATGAAAATCACAATACAATAAAAAAAATATCATTAACAATATTAAATATAAACTTATATGGAATTATAAATATCTTTATAAAATTACGTATAAATAATAATATCAATATATCTTAGATATAATTATATATAATTTGATACAATCCCTTGTATTTAGATATCAACTTTCTTCCCGCGTTGCCAACATTTATTTAAAATATAAAATAGGAAACAAAATTTATTACACACGCACACACGCACACATGAACTTATACATAATATTTATAAGATATAAATTGTACATGTACAGATTGGCGTGCTATTTACTTCAAAATGCACGGTTGACTTAGTCCTCAAAATTCTTTTTACTTCATTTCTCTTAACTACCTGCGTGATATGTTATGCTTCGTTTTACGTCAACAGTGAAGAAGTGAGTTAATGACTATTAAATCCTTTGTATTCAAAAAGAAAAATAATTTTTGAAGTTTTTAAATTATATAAATTTTTTTCTTTTTTAAACGCCTTATGAACGACAATTTGTTTAAAAAAAGTCAAAAGCTCAAACATAAGTGCTAAAAATTAAGATATGGAATAACAGATTTAAGAATTAAGATTAAAACAACAGGTGAAATCCCTGATCGAACAAATTCAGCGTAACTATGACGAATTAAAAGACGAGAACGAAATTGCTATCATGAATGAATACGGAAGCAAGACAAAATGTTGTACTGTTATATTGACAGGTGAGGTAACAAGTTATGGTTTCCCTAAGACGTGATTCATACGTATGATCTAAACTCAACAAATGTATTATTAACAATTTAAAGCTAAATAAGTTCAAGTTTAATTTCTTATATTTATTTTCAAATCTTATAAAGCGTCTGTAATATATCTATCGAATTTTTTGGCAAAGCGTTCCGCATAATTTTTCCTTTCTTTACAGTTTTTATAGCATGTAGTATATCCGTTGCTTTTCTGTTACAATTTGGGAAACGTACTTTCGGCATAATGCTGTCCACAAACAAGCCTCGACCGATTAACATGCTACAGTTTATGAGTGAATACTGTGCTGATAAAGAGAAATATTTCTACTTAATTCTGCTGCACGCAAACGCGGCCGTTTATATATCATGCTTTACGTATGTCAGCACCGGGGCAATGCTGTTATCATATGGTCAATATATCTGTGGAATGTTTAGAATTTCAAGGTAAAATACGAACTACGCATTTGTGAGCATATATGAGGACAATACACAGAGAAAAAGGTTTTTTTAGATTTGGTATTTCTATTTAATTAAATAAAATATATATCATATAAGCAGCATACTTATACGAAATATTATTTTTTGGATAAAAATTTTATTTTTCATTTAAGAAGAACTATTATTTTGCAGAAAAACGCTATTATTTGGAATGTCTTTTATCAAAATAAGATATTATTTGGTTATAAAAAATATATAAAATAAAACAAATAATTTCTATCTAATAAAATTATATTTAGTTTTTAACAAAGTTGTTATTGAAGATTAATTTAGATATTCATGAAAAAGTCTAACAATCGCACTTATTATTCGCAACATTAACTTCTTTGGGGCACGCCAATGGTGAAATTTATTTGGATGCAATAAAATTTATTAAATTTGAAGGAATCTTTTTCTTTGTATAGTTTTAATGAATAGTGTTCTCGAGAATTTCTGTATGGAAATTTGTACGCGTTCAAAAATGTTGCAGAAAAATATATGAAAATACGCTATACATATTAACATATACCTCACGTGAAAGATAAATTAATTGAATGGTATGGCATTTAATTATTAAATTTGACCGATAGTCAACCATCAACGAGGTAGTTAATATAGCCAATTTTGCGACATTTAACACCGGACAATGCTGTTAATATACGATTAACATATTCGCGAAATATTTAGGATTCATCTGATGGGTGAACATCGCATTTGTGAGGAAAATTTTTAATCATGGCCGCCATTTACGAAAATCCAGCCACCGTGTAAAGTCTTATATGTCTAAAAATATTGGAAAAGTGTATGAAATATATGCTTTATGTAGACATATATGACATACGTTGTAATTTGATTCGAACGTTTTACACGAAACTTTAATCCCACCATTTTGTCAGTAGCTAACTAGTGCCGCTATTAATAAGCAGCTGTATCCCTCATAATGGCGTTAATTCAAGATATCATCATCGAAATTGTTTCTCAAATTGTTTACAGATATCGCATACGGCACGCGATGAAGTTGAATGTAATGCGATTAACTAATTCGCGGAACAAAAACTTGACCTACGAAGGATTAATTTACGCAGTAGACATTCATCGCAAAACTTTACAGTTGGTATTAATCCAATTATATGCTAAGACCAGTATAATAAGAGGGAGAGAAGCAGAAAGAGAGAGAGAGAGAGAGAGAGAGACGTACGCTTTTACCTTTTGAAGGTTTGCCGAAACTATAATGTCCATATTCTCGTTATGGTTCTTCTTACTGATTGGCGCTGGTGTAATCTCTACGAGTCTTAATCTACTGCGAGTGAGTGTTACTTAATAAAAAAATACATACGTTCGCGTGTAAATGCTAAAAAATATACTAACGCAAAAATATACGGTGTCTTTCAGATTTTTTTGATATTGTCATCTATTAGTCGAACATTTGACATTGAAGAACTGATCATACAAATTATAATCTTATCTTATCAGTTCCTGTACATGTTCATGGGTAACAATGTCGCTCAACAAGTCACAGATCACAATGATCATGTGTTCGCCAGCGTGTAAGAGACTTTTACTTGACTTTTACTCTCAAATTCGTGCACGGATTATTGAAACGTTGATATTAGCATATCATACAAAAATATTTCACCGTTTTTACTCCTCATATGACCTGTGTTTTACACGTTTCTAATTCATTCTATCATTTTTATATTCGTGTCTTGTTATCTCAGGCATGCGCGCTCTATTAAGTGAAAGAATATAAGTGAATATAAATACACGCGGATATACATAAATATTTTTGAAGCGGGCTCCGAAAAACCCACATAAATGATTGACTTATATATGAACTGACTGAATAATAATTTAATATGAACTTTTCTAATTGGTGGTCCAGCGAAAAGCCTCCAGTCACCGGTCAATGTAAGTGGGAGTGTGCTAATGGGACCCACTTATATTTTTAAGGACAGCGCTCGTCTACAATACTCCTACTCCAGATAATGAATGACGGCACCTTAATATGTTTCTTTTTTTTTCAGTTTCGCTTCAATACGGAGAGAAACACGATATAAAAACAAATGCTTATTCATTTAGTCCAATCGCTTTCACTATTCAAACTAACAGTTTTCGAGGGCTGAAAACGGAAATATTTTTGTAAAGGATATATATATATATATATATATATATATAGAAGCGAGAATAATGCGGAGTTTTTAAGACCATAATCTTCGTTTAGCGAAAAAGTCACATTGTGTTGAAGGCTTGCATCTTTCTGCTATTGCTAATTCTATCATCATTTTGTAGGTACGAGATGCGGTGGTATGTAGCTCCCTTACAAATGCAAAAGATGGTACTTTTCATGCTGCAAAGAGGCAGTAAGCCTTATTATTTGCGTCTCGGTAGTCTCTTTGTGGGATCTTTGGAAGGTTTCGCATCGGTAAGAAAAGATTACGCGCAGTGTCGCCGGAAGATAGTGAAAGAAGTCTTTTATTTCAAAATGCTATTCGTATTAAAGACATAATTCTAGACATTAAAGACGTATTAAATACATAATTGATANAATTTCTTATTAATAACTAAAAATTTTATTGCTAATAGCTATAAAGACCATGAAAGTAATATCACGACTATTCGTTATCCTTCATAGAAATTTAATATTAAGAATTACTAAAAAAATTTGCAATGATTTTTTCGATCCTGTAACGAACACTTATTTTTTTCATTCGTTGTCAGAATTGCTTTTCCTTAATGATTGAAAAAGAATTTCTGATAAAGACTATGACATCTTGAGGAATTATGTTTATAACACATACTTATATCATTCAATAAACATTATAGTGGCATAATACTGGCAAATGTTAGGAACATTACAAAACTATCGATATGTAACGAAATATATAATACATATAGCTAAAACAGTTACATGATTACTTTCGGATTTTAATTACAGATTATAGTGAATTTTAATGCAATCTATAAGTTACTTTAAAAAACACAAGTTTTAAGACAATTCATATCAATCATAAAAATAATGTTTTCTTTGTTATCGAAATTTTTAATTCCTTTTGCAAAAATGCAGATGTTACATTCAAAATACATTTATATTATTTAATTAATTAACAAAACATCGCACACAAGTTCACAACACAAAAACAACCTGAAAAATATGAAAAATGATAATACCATACGATACAAGAAATATTATAAAATCACAAATTAGAATATTAATCATTATCACTACATATTAATCATTAATATGAGACATTATCAAATTAATTTAACGTATTACTAACTATGTAATTTAAATATTCAAAATCACTAGTCATTAATATTAGAAATAATTTAAAAAATATAAAACATATTGAGCAGCAATAAATTAACTAATTTACCAGAATTAAATTTCTATAAGAAGTATTAGAAGTCAACCAAAACATCCTGTGTGTTTATTATATTGGTGCGTGAACGACTTATTTTATGATAAAAAAATATCATCTTCATGTCGGAATTATTAATCTGAAAATTTTTATTAAAATTTTGGATTTAACAGCCTCGTGAGTTGTAAGAGCAAAATCATTAAGGAAACTCTTTTCTTTGCAGCTAATGAGCGCCACGATATCTTACTTCACCGTCATTTA
>NW_014565323.1:0-769 GCF_001313825.1 Dinoponera quadriceps | reverse complement strand
TCACAATACTTACTATATGTTTTTGGGGTGGCTGAATTCGAATCCGAGAACTAAATAGCTCCATCGGGTGTGTTTAATCACAACCTCAAAAACCTTCTAATATAGGCTACTTTGTGTAAGCCTCAAAAAATTTTTGCTTTGGTCTGAGAAAAAAATACGTGTACTGTATGTTTTTAGTGTCGCTGAATTCCTCACCCTCATAATCCCTTAATCATGTAACTCCTTAATCATACAACCCCAAAACTCCATAACATTAAAACTCCACTTATTGGAAAGACCTTATACGAGAAAAAGGAAAAATCTCATGTATATTTCAATCAGCCAACATAACTCACTTATCTCCACAATTTTACATAGATAAAAAAGAAAAGCTTTTTGACAATCTGATTTTCCGAACTCTTTTACCTCGAATGATCTGTGAAAGGGATTACGTTTACGTTTCTTAGCATTGTCAGTACTCTTTCTTTTTAATGTCCAACAGTAGTCAGCCATCATATTTACATTCCATACACCCTGATAACGTCTTTCCATTTCCTTCAAATCTTGATGAAAACGTTCTCCTTGCTCCTCGCTGTAATCCCCAAGATTTTGCGGGAAGTCATCAAGATGTGAGTGAAGAAAGTGTATTTTGTATCTCATCAAGCAGCCCAGTGTCTCGTAGATTTTAAGCAGATCAGCCACCAATTCCCTATAGTTTTCTATTTTGTGGTTTCCCAAAATGTTTTCAACCACTTTCTTAAAGCTTAGCCATGCAGCTCGTTCTTTCTTA
>NW_014565322.1:0-951 GCF_001313825.1 Dinoponera quadriceps | reverse complement strand
CCGAAAAATCCTCAAAATATGATGTTATTACTGGACTTCTGCTTAAAAAATTACCCAGCGGAGGCATAATTTACTGTACTCAACTTTTCAATTCGATGATGATACTAGTTTTTGTCCCTCCTCAATGGAAGATCTCACAAATTAAAATGCTGCTGAAGCCTGACAAAAATCACGAGGAAATTATATCTTATAGGTATATTAGCTTGCTTCCTATTACAACTAAATTACTGGAAACCCTAATATTAATAAGAATGTCACCTATTATAGAAGAGGAAAGCTTGATTCCAACTCATCAGTTCGGCTTCAGACAAAAGCATGATACCACAAACAAAATCCATAGGCTGGTGAATAAAATCCACCAATCCCACGAAAACAAAGAGTATTGCTAGGCAGCATTTCTGGATGTCTCTCAGACATTTGATCGGACATTTGATTAGGTGTGGCATGAGGGGCTCTTTTACAAAATCAAAACTAACTTTCCTGATGGATTATTTAAAATCTTAAAATTCTATCTCATGGCTAGATACTTGGTTAATGCTTGCGAAACCTATACCGGACTTCACCTCATTCGTGCTGGAATCCCACAAGATAGCGTGATCGGTCCAGTTATGTACCTACTATGCAACAATTCACTTTCGGTCGGTTCGGCGGTTTGTTGATGTCGACTGTTCGTCACGCGACGACGTGTTGACCCTTTTCCTTCGATTCGTTTTCCTCAATTGGGTTAGAGGTTTTACGAGCGGTCAAACTTGTCTTGGTAGCGATAGTCCCAGAGCAGCTCGCCGGATTGCCAGGTTCGTTAATAGGTGAGAGAGAGATATTCCTCGAGGATATTAGAGAGAATATTTATTCTCGACTCTCCGACCTCGGAAATGTTGCTACAGCTCAGATGGGTCAAAGCTCAATTACATACGAGCGGATAATAGCTTGGTGATTTAAACTGTGCTTACT
>NW_014565321.1:0-669 GCF_001313825.1 Dinoponera quadriceps | reverse complement strand
TAAAACCCACATTTGGGTATCTGTCTTCTGGCGAGGAAGATTACGGTTTGAGCATGGTAGTCTTAGTACAATAATCCATTTTAAGACAATGGATGATTTTGGAATCCTAATATTAATACTGTTGTGCACATCAAGAAAGTGTGTGATTTCGGAACTCTTAACTGCAGAATTAATATTTTTTTAGGTTACTGAAGGTCGGGTGCAAGTTCATTATATTAAAGGTAATCATATCACGATGATAGAAAATAATGAAGTTGCTGGTGTTATTAACGGGGACGTGGTGTTGTNTAATTGATGAATAATGAATATATTATAATGTTATTTTACAAGAATGTTTTCATTGCATTATTTCATTTGGAAACTGTGCAATTTTATCAACATGTAGCAATACTTACAATTGAACAAGGTGTTAATAAAGAATTAAGAATACGATGCATCTTTATTGCCGCCACGGAAATCATCTATTTTGATACTAAAACCCACATTTGCTTCTCTGCCTTCGGCCGAGGAACATTACGGTTTGGGCATGGTAATCTTAATACAGTAAAGCACTTCCAGGCTGTGTTTAATTTCGTTTAATTTCGGAAATTATTTCACAATAAAATTAATTTTTTTTTATGTTATCGAAGATACAGTGCAGATTCGTTTCATTGAAGGTAATCATATCAC
>NW_014565320.1:0-489 GCF_001313825.1 Dinoponera quadriceps | reverse complement strand
AGGAAGAAAAGGTGAAAGGACTAACGAATCACTATAATCAACGGGAAACTGCATTCCCATATAACAGTCGCCCGACGACATATCCGCGTACTAGAGAAAACACTAGGCCCCCGACGTGTCAAAAATGCGGCAGAACAGGACACCTAGGGAAGGATTGTCGTACCAGCCGTTACGCGAACCGATTTGCCCTACCAACAACCAGTGAACGCCCTCGCGTAAACGCTATGGAAAAATACTGCAAACATTGTAAAAAGGTAGGACATACACGCGACAAATGCTGGAAGCTACATGGGAGGCCGGCCGAACGCGCTGCACCCAACTTCGACCGTCGCGAAGGGCGACAAAGTACCAATACCGCCTCGGCAGACAGGCGAGGAATGAACCAAGGGGGCCCATCCAAGGGAGGTATTGAAGGCAAAGACAAAAACGAGAGGCAAGAGCGAGAAAATAAAACACAAAGTGCCCATAAATTCCAAATCAATCAAGTAA
>NW_014565319.1:0-1231 GCF_001313825.1 Dinoponera quadriceps | reverse complement strand
ATATATAACTATTATAACGTATATAAATATTATCTTACAGGTGTTTCAAGATTATCCTGACGCATTTGTACGAGTTATCCAAGTCATCATGGTGTGTCTGCAGAGAGTCACTTTTACTACCTTATACCAATATCTCGGTCTTTCTGCGGAGTTGGTTAATCAGGGAACACACAAGAAGAAGCAAACCCCATTCTTCGGTTCGTCGGTACGCTCGAGAACCAGAGAGAACTTTACTTTGCAGAACATCGAAGGCGGATCCGCTGTTCCTGGTACATCGGAAACGCACCATCCTAGCGATGCCTCTCATGTACCTGCAAATCCAAGCGGTTCCCAATCTGTTCCTGTTAACGTGAATTGTCGGTGGAAGATACTGAAATCAATACGCGATGAACTCTTGCATTATCGACGATTGATCTAATTAAGTGTTATATATTCTGCGACAGAGCGAAGAGCAACGATTGGAAGAATCATAGTTTCAGCTCGTAACTAAGTCAGAATTCAGCGGACATGGTGCCGGAGTGTGACTCTCAATGGCCCAATTCGTCTCCCACAACATCTCAGCCCATTCAAGGATCACATTCTGAAGCTGCTCACTCGGTAAACAGGAAGCGTTCGACCAACAAGGCGGTGCAACCGCAGCAGCAGTTGGACGAATCGCAGCTCTTGCAGATAGCCACTGATGCTTTCGTCCAAGAACTCGGCATAGAGAATGAGACGTTGCTCAAGGACAAAGTGCAGATCAGGGAAGTGCCGGCTGGTAACTATCTGATGAAGGAGGAATCGCACAAGGTTCGTCTCTTTGCTTTTCGCATATTTTGTCCAAACACATTTTTTGTCCAAAAAAATTTACAAATTGGAATAATTTTATTTATTATTTCAGAAATTTTTTTTTCCTTCTTCTGATCTTATTTTCACTCTTCATTGTCCCCATTAATTGAAATTGGTCAAATTTGACCTCCAATTGGAATCATTCTATTTAATCCTTATGATATTCCCTTTATAAATACAATTATTCTTATTTCTTCAGGAATCTCAATTACTTGATCTCACCATTCTTTAATTAAAATAAAATTTTCTGAAAGATTATATAGATTATTAATTACAATTCTTTCAGGAATTTACTTTTATATTCTCCAAATTTTTGAATATTCTGAATCTTTATTTTCTAACTCTGACTCTATTTATGGATCTATTTTCTTTATAGCAACTGGATTTCATGGAATTCATGTTA
>NW_014565318.1:0-542 GCF_001313825.1 Dinoponera quadriceps | reverse complement strand
TTCAGGGCGCTAAAGGCGCGGGCATCAAGACACGGGCGTAACAATATCACACATCCTGAATCGATATATTGGACCATATGGTACCGATTTTGATAAGCGAAAATTCATTTTAAAAGCAATATTGTTATAAATGTTAATAACATATTCAATATAATTAGATATTTTGATATGATCTATTGTATAAATTATCCCCAGAACTGGGTGTATTTATTGTAATACATTATGATATTCAAACAGATAATATATAGTTTAGGGTTAGTTAAACTTTTCAAAGATTTACATGTAACATTTATATATACAGTNTAGTTTAGGGTTAGTTAAACTTTTCAAAGATTTACATGTAACATTTATATATACAGTGTGTCCCAGACCACCCGTCTCACCCGATTTTTTCGTAAACGCGACATTTTAAAGAAAAATGTTTCAGACAAAAGTTTTGTGACTTCTAGGGGCACATAAGATGGTGTCATTGGTTTGACCTTGGACCTTGGACAATCGTTTGAAGATCACGTGAAGGTCACCTTTAATTTCTTAAATGGAAA
>NW_014565317.1:913-1470 GCF_001313825.1 Dinoponera quadriceps | reverse complement strand
AACACGCCGCGATGGGACTTAGTCTCAGGAGCGAGCGCGTCGCCGGAAGAAACGTCGTGCCTCCGCGGAAAGCAACACGCCGCGATGGGACCTCGTCTCAGGAGCGAGCGCGTCGCCGGAGGTAACGTCGTGCCTCCGCGGAAAGCAACACGCCGCGATGGGACTTAGTCTCAGGAGCGAGCGCGTCGCCGGAGGTAACGTCGTGCCTCCGCGGAAAGCAACACGCCGCGATGGGACTTAGTCTCAGGAGCGAGCGCGTCGCCGGAGGTAACGTCGGGCAAGCGCGGAAAGCATCCACCAGGGTTGACAGGGAACTTCCGGGCGTTTATGACGGGGGGATTCGGCCGGGACGCTGGCAATGCACGGTTAAGAGCACGGCGGTATATGAACCTAATTGTGCGCGCGGGGAGGCCGGAGGGGCTTATGGTTGGAACAAAGCGACGCTGCACAAACGCATGCGGGCCGGAAGTAACGTCGTCCGGGTTTTCGCGTTTTTGCGGCCGAACCGCTGGCCGCAGCGGGGCGCCGCTGCACGGGGATGTTTCCCCGGGTGTCCC
>NW_014565317.1:307-696 GCF_001313825.1 Dinoponera quadriceps | reverse complement strand
GTCTCTGAGCGACTCGGCGGCCGCCGGAGGTGACGTCGTCCCGGTTTTCGCGTTGCGACGTTCCCGCCCGCACTTCTCAAATCTCGCGGGGGAACGTCCTCGAGTACGGTTGAGAGATTTACGACGGCCCTCGGATGGCTCGCCGGATGTCCAGGTTCGTTGGTGAGAAAATAGAGAAGAGTTGGATCTTTCCTAAGAATATATATATTTCGCGTCGCTCGGTTTATACAACGCCGGAACAGATGTAATTGGTACTTTTAATTTGCCGTTCTCCGTAAGGCGTCTGTTGACCGTTGCGCCTGTATTTTGACGGAACAGCTGATCGTCGACTTCGTGGTGAGACGGTAGCGCGGTCGGACGGACGTGTTTCGGTGTCGCGGCGCGTTGTG
>NW_014565317.1:0-293 GCF_001313825.1 Dinoponera quadriceps | reverse complement strand
TAAGGCGTCTGTTGACAGTTGCGCCTGTATTTTGACGGAACAGCTGATCGTCGACTTCGTGGTGAGACGGTAGCGCGGTCGGACGGACGTGTTTCGGTGTCGCGGCGCGTTGTGTATTTCGCGTCGCGAGTGTGGATCGGACGAGGCGCGGGGAGCGGGCGCGGTGTTTACGCGTCGCACGGTTTTAATTCGCGACCGCCTTTAAGCGCTCCGCAATGCGTTCTCCGTGCCTTTTAAATTGCCCCA
Organism: Dinoponera quadriceps; assembly: GCF_001313825.1. Taxonomy (NCBI): domain Eukaryota; kingdom Metazoa; phylum Arthropoda; class Insecta; order Hymenoptera; family Formicidae; genus Dinoponera; species Dinoponera quadriceps. Next base: position 47 of record NW_014565317.1, on the reverse strand, counting down.
GAGAGTGCAGGCGGTAGCCACACGCAGGTGGCTCGGAAACAGCGGAG
>NW_014565316.1:0-451 GCF_001313825.1 Dinoponera quadriceps | reverse complement strand
AACTTTTTCCTAAAGTCTATAGTTTTCAAGAAAACAATAAGTTAAGATTTTAATAAAATTTTCACATTCTCGACGCCATTTTGTAAAAAATAAGTGATTCACTATTAATATAAAAATTTCCTGTTAATCTTCAACCCCCATGATCACCTCTGATCATGATTACAAGATGATACCTTTGCGGTATCATTGCAAAAAAATTCAGAAAAAATGTTTCGAAAATTTTTACGTTTTTCATGTTTAAATCGGCCATATTTTTTTTCCTTGAGGGTTAATCGCAATTTTGACATCGGATTCTGAAAGAACATGAAATTTTACGTCGGAAAAGAGCCTATGAAATTTTTTTGTAGACCGATAGCATAAAAAAAACCGATAGCATAAAAAAAAAACTCAGTGAAAAGTTACTTAAAATTCGCGTTGTTTGGGCGTTAATGGGTTAATGGAGTAATAAACA
>NW_014565315.1:234-613 GCF_001313825.1 Dinoponera quadriceps | reverse complement strand
TGCAATTCCAAAGGATCACCATGTCGAGAAACTACTTCATTAACAATAATTTCAGCAACTGTAAAAGCTCTAATATTCTTCAAAGGAAAAGATTCTACCCACTTTGGGTAACAATCTACAATGATTATCAAATACTTATTCTCAGAAGAAGTTGAAGGTAATGGACCCAAATGTCCATCTAAAGACGTTCAAAAGGAGCACTAACATTATAAATTTGTAAAGGAGATTTCCCTTTATCAGAAGCACCTCTTTTAGAAACAGACACTTTACAAGACCTAACCCAATTCTCTTTTACATGTGGCCCAGTAAAAACGTTTACGAATTTTCTCTAAAGTCTTGTTTATCCCAAAATGACCACCAGAAGGAGAATCATGAGTCT
>NW_014565315.1:0-224 GCF_001313825.1 Dinoponera quadriceps | reverse complement strand
TGCAAGAAGCTAGATTTTAAATTTGGAGCTTCCCATTTCTTATATAAAACTCCATTCTTAATAACCAAACTACTGCAATAAAACAAATAAATTTTAGAAGACAGACCTCCAGAAGAAACTTTATTCAACAAAAGACGTGAGCCAGATTCCAATCCTCGAAATATAATTGAAATATTTTGATCCTCCAATTGTTCCTTTCGCCAATCTACATTAATGTCTTTACC
>NW_014565314.1:0-563 GCF_001313825.1 Dinoponera quadriceps | reverse complement strand
TTTTGTTTTACTTTCGCTGCTACCGGCAAAAATGATCTATTTGCTCGAAAAGTCCCACATAAAAATGTTCTTTTTTGCAAAAACTCTTTAGCTAAGGGCACGCTAATATAATAACTGTCAGCGTACAAAATTCTTCCTTCATATGAAAGATCATCCATGAGTTCCATAACGACAGTATGCGAATGTGATTGTTTTGTTGCAGTTAANCTTTTGCCAGAATAAAGTTTTATCTTATAGGTATACCCTTCTATAAGACATAGCTTATAAAGTTTTACACCATATTTATGACGTTTATTTGGAATATATTGCCGAAATTGTAAACGACCACGCCAAGGAATCATACTTTCGTCTATTGTTAATTCTTTTCCAGGTTTTACTACTTTTTGGAAGTTTCTGTTTATCTTTTCTACAAGTGTACTTATTTTGAATAATCGATCATTGGAACAGACTTGATCGCCATCAGAAAAATGCCAGTACTAAAGAATATCCAAATATCGTTCTCGCGATATAGCATTTTTTATACGTTCATTACTGAACATGGGATCTTTTGACCAATATAACCG
>NW_014565313.1:0-2452 GCF_001313825.1 Dinoponera quadriceps | reverse complement strand
CGGTCGGCGGATTCCGGCTGTACACTTTCCACGAGATTTGTCGAGAAGCAGATGCGCTCTCTTCTCTGTGCATTTTACTCCTCCACCCCCCTTTTTCCCGCCACTTCTGTCTGCTCCGTGGGAGTACACCGCATCAGGTGTCCCGGAAAGCACGATGCTTTTTTTCTGCTTTTTCCATCTTTTCCTTCTCCCAAACCTACCGGGCTTTTCCTTCCGCGCCGTTACCTTCGCGCAAAACACATTTGAACGCATCCCGTGTCCAATAGGAGAATTAGTTTTTTCGTCATTTTCAGAGATAATTAAGGTAATTGAAGCCTCTGGTTCTTCGACGCAACTGTCTCATGATGTCAGAAGCGAGAAAGCCGAGAAATTCCTGCGTTATACGTTCAAATAAAAAGGATATACTCACAAAGTGACGTTTGTGATCGATTGTAAAATTGTCGAAACATATTTACTCGAACGATCGATGAACAGTCGTAAAATTAACATTGACAAAATCATGAGAGAAGCGGTTAGAAAATCAAATTCTATATCAAGTTAATTTTACGACTATTTATTGATTGTTCGAATAAAAAGAAAGTTTTCGGTCATATGTACGTCGTGTAATTTGGCGTATGATTCGCGCCGCGGGACCGTTGTTTATTTTTCAAACGTGAGCTCTTTCTCTCTCTCTCTCTTTCTCTCCCACCTCCCCTCTCCCCTCCCGTCCTTCGTGGTTGAGTGCGGTCCGCTGCGTTTGAGAAATCTCACGACGCGTTATCGGATTCTCATCCCCTATTGCATAAACTTTTTGTCCTCTTTGCGTTTAAACGTAAAAATGAAATAAATCTTCAAGTGGCTTACCGCCCGGAAACCTAATAATATACTGAGGAAAATATCTAAAAAATAAAACGGGTACTAATAAAACATTTATTTGTATATGCAGTTGTGAAAAAATTGCAACATTTATTTTTTGACAAGTTTTTGAACGCATCCCGTGTCCAATAGGAGAATTAGTTTTTTCGTCATTTTCAGAGATAATTAAGGTAATTGAAGCCTCTGGTTCTTCGACGCAACTGTCTCATGATGTCAGAAGCGAGAAAGCCGAGAAATTCCTGCGTTATACGTTCAAATAAAAAGGATATACTCACAAAGTGACGTTTGTGATCGATTGTAAAATTGTCGAAACATATTTACTCGAACGATCGATGAACAGTCGTAAAATTAACATTGACAAAATCATGAGAGAAGCGGTTAGAAAATCAAATTCTATATCAAGTTAATTTTACGACTATTTATTGATTGTTCGAATAAAAAGAAAGTTTTCGGTCATATGTACGTCGTGTAATTTGGCGTATGATTCGCGCCGCGGGACCGTTGTTTATTTTTCAAACGTGAGCTCTTTCTCTCTCTCTCTCTTTCTCTCCCACCTCCCCTCTCCCCTCCCGTCCTTCGTGGTTGAGTGCGGTCCGCTGCGTTTGAGAAATCTCACGACGCGTTATCGGATTCTCATCCCCTGTTGCATAAACTTTTCGTCCTCTTTGCGTTTAAACGTAAAAATGAAATAAATCTTCAAGTGGTTTACCGCCCGGAAACCTAATAATATACTGAGGAAAATATCTAAAAAATAAAACGGGTACTAATAAAACATTTATTTGTATATGCAGTTGTGAAAAAATTGCAACATTTATTTTTTGACAAGTTTTTGAACGCATCCCGTGTCCAATAGGAGAATTAGTTTTTTCGTCATTTTCAGAGATAATTAAGGTAATTGAAGCCTCTGGTTCTTCGACGCAACTGTCTCATGATGTCAGAAGCGAGAAAGCCGAGAAATTCCTGCGTTATACGTTCAAATAAAAAGGATATACTCACAAAGTGACGTTTGTGATCGATTGTAAAATTGTCGAAACATATTTACTCGAACGATCGATGAACAGTCGTAAAATTAACATTGACAAAATCATGAGAGAAGCGGTTAGAAAATCAAATTCTATATCAAGTTAATTTTACGACTATTTATTGATTGTTCGAATAAAAAGAAAGTTTTCGGACATTTTTATAAGTGTGTTGAATCGATCACAAGTACCATTTTCAAAAAGAGTAGAGAGAGAGAGGGGGGAAAGGGAGAGAAGAGCGCTTTCCGATATATACTGGCAGTACTGAAAAATTGTTCCGTTATTAGCACGCAACGTTGCTACGACAACACCGGTCGATAACGTCATAAATGGTAGTAGCCATATTGCGATTACTGCAAGCTCCCGAGACGGTTGCAGCGCGATATTACATCGTATTGATATAGGCAGAAAGTAGATTTGTTAGACTTCGAAATTTACTGTCAATATCAAAAATCTATAGTTAATGTTACATACAGATTTTCAATATTGGCAGTGAATATCGGTACATTTCGCGTCCACTGCAACTACTGCGGAATACAACGTGCTGCTAGCAAAGTAATTTCGGAACGGCAGTGCAC
>NW_014565312.1:0-378 GCF_001313825.1 Dinoponera quadriceps | reverse complement strand
AATTTATTAATAGTATCTTTAGAATAGTAAATATATTTCCCTTTTTATAGTATGCGATTGATATATATTCGCTTATTTGTAACCAATTCTCCAATAAAAGGGAAACTGGGAAATAAGTGCTTTCAGGTAGGAATAGTACTGTTTTCTTAAGATTCTATATTATTTCTTCTACTGGTGATATCAGTTGTGGCAAATTTCTTTGATTTACTAGGTGTACCGGTATGAAGTGAGCGTTTTTTTGTGAAATCAAAACACTATTTTTTAATGGGAAAGTAAAAAACATTTATTCAAAGTATTGGCCATTGCTAGTTACACATTTTTCTCATCTTTCAGGCAATTTGTGGATTCCACGCCAATAAAACTGTTCGTCTTTTGAAG
>NW_014565311.1:0-344 GCF_001313825.1 Dinoponera quadriceps | reverse complement strand
GGCGAACACACCACCCCGGTTCCTCGGCAACGTGGAGGACGGGATCCGGAGTAGCCTGCAAACGTGTCGCTTTGGCTGACTCCGGTGGAATCAGGTCCCGAGTCCTCCGCAGGTCGGAATATATATCCGACGGAGGCTCCGGGTTTGTGTTTGTTGACACGCACGTGATCACGCTTTCGACGGAAGCGCGTCACGTGCGTGTCGTGACGATTAAGATGGCGCAAAGCGCCGATGAGCGACCCGACGGATGGTCGGTCGGACCGCGGGGAGGGTGACGGTGCTAATGCGCCGTCACATACCCACTAGACAGTACATGAACAATACGACGTGGACCGGCTCGCCGC
>NW_014565310.1:392-643 GCF_001313825.1 Dinoponera quadriceps | reverse complement strand
CTTTCCTGTTGTGGTTGCAAAAACTGAGCCATTTGTCGCCCTCGCTAGGAAGCAGGATGTCACAGTGGTTCATTTCTCCACAATCTATAGTATAGACCTGCAACCTATCGCTCGAACTAAAATAGTGCAAGCATTTGTAGAAAACATTTAAATTAATATTCATTTTTTCTCAAAAGATATTTATAATATTTTTTTTACAAATTTTTATACGTACCGGTTGCAGATATACTTCTTATGATCATGTTTGCTTA
>NW_014565310.1:0-305 GCF_001313825.1 Dinoponera quadriceps | reverse complement strand
TGTCTGTCCATCGTGCGGTCAGTGAGGCGTATCGGAAGGATCACGTGTGTCGTTTTTCCTTTTTCTGTTTTCTTCTTTTCAGCACTGTACACGTTGATTGATATATTGTTTTGTCGCTCGAAGTTTGTTATTTGATTTACAGATATTGGAAACTCAATGTTCTGTAAATTGAGCACTGTTGTATAGTGTGGGTACATGGATGCACGATTTGCGTCTCTATTGACTGAATACAGAGCCGCAACCACTGCCCACGCGCAACACGCATTGTCACCAAATTTAACGTTAATTACCGCTTTCTTGGTCTG
>NW_014565309.1:0-1457 GCF_001313825.1 Dinoponera quadriceps | reverse complement strand
GAATATCATTACAATAACATTTTATCAATAAATTTTTGTTCACTATGACTATGACGTCCTTAAACTAATGTAGCACAAATGTTTGAAAGACATCCTGTGAAAGTTTCAGTATATTCGAATATCATTGGACTTTTAGGATATCTTTTGACCATTTGAACTAAATGGATAGTGACATTTATAATCGATTATGCACTGTCACGCGTTGTCCACCTTAAAGTTGCGTCCGCATCGGTGGCGGGACTACTTCGCTCCCGTTTTTAAGCGGCAGCGGATCCACCTCGGCTAGCTCAATTTGTAATTATCTTTATCTTTATCTTTATCTTTATTTGTATTTATCTTTATGTCGGGTCGAATCTTTCTCTATTCCGCGGGGTAGAGCGTCGTGGTTCATTCGCTTCTTCCTCGAGACTCGTGGACAAATCGGAGGGAAGCCGGGAGAGGTAATGACTATGAGAGAACGGTTAACAATAACAGAATAACGATACTTTAATTCTACTCGACGTGGTACAGAGGATGTCTTTCTTCTACAGAATAGCGATCATATGGTGTGATAGAAATAACTCTTTACTTAGCCATGGATGTAACGCTTTTAATTAGCCTGTCTCCTCGCGAACAGGCAGCTTGCTTCCGTACCCCGGGAGATTCCGTAACGCAATCAAAGAGAGCGATATCTCANACTTTAATTCTACTCGACGTGGTACAGAGGATGTCTTTCTTCTACAGAATAGCGATCATATGGTGTGATAGAAATAACTCTTTACTTAGCCATAGATGTAACGCTTTTAATTAGCCTGTCTCCTCGCGAACAGGCAGCTTTCTTCCGTACCCCGGGAGATTCCGTAACGCGATCAAAGAGAGCGATATCTCGCCTTGGATGTTCCGCGAGACGTTTGATGCGGCGGATCTAAGCCGTTCGACGGCAGCCAAAATACGCGCGTCGTTTTAGCGAGCTCTCTGGTCCGGCTACGTTACGCAAATCTCTCCGGGTTTCTCGTTGGGCGCCAGTCGGGTTTTTCCCGACAGTAGTTCTTGCTCCCGGCCGATTCGGTACTCTCCGACGTACCCGTTGCCGAAAGCAGTCCCCACGTACTACTGCATTTATTCTAACGCGTAAGTACAGATACATGCATCCTGGACTCCTAATCTACGCGGACTGTGCGACCTTTAGCTTGAGAATGCGACCGAGCCTTGCGTCTGAATCCCCGGGAACTCGACGCTTGAGCCTCTCTCGAGCCCGGCCCTTGTCGCCCTGCGACGTGGCCTCCCAAACCTCGTAAGTTCATGCGACCCTATTCTTCGGGAGCCATGGACCTCCAACGAGTTAATTTGGTATTCCCTTCGCGCCCATGCCGCCGAGGAGCGGCGGCAACTACTCGGAATTACGCGCAACTCTAAGTCTTCTACCCGTGGCTGTACGAGGGTGGTCCCTGAAGTACTCGACCCAACAAAGAAAACAC
>NW_014565308.1:0-654 GCF_001313825.1 Dinoponera quadriceps | reverse complement strand
AACAAAATTTTCAGCACGTAAAACTTTAAACGCGTTTTTCTCGAATCTGTATTTTTCAAATCGGGCGACGATGGTACTCAGAGACTGTCACACGTATCCACTTGAAATTTTAACTGTAGCTTCACAGTAACATTATCTAGTAAACTACGTACGATTTTTTTGTTATCATTGCAACTTTTTTTTTTATAAACAATTTACTGCTCTTTTTTTCGGTCAAAAATTGAACCTTTTTTTTACAGGTCCGCCATTTTGCGAAAAATTGATGTAAAGCTAAAAACATACGTATTTTACTAGCAAGTCTTATGTAGATTAAATCCCGTTCTTTATTTTGTTTCAGATAGCACGAGTTCCTAGAATCACTGTCGCCCGTAGAGGCCCTCTTGAAAAAGATGATTCCGAAGATTGGCCCAGTAGCCGCCATTTTGTATCAAAATGTCAATATAAAAATTTTTTATACACTCAAATACATGTTTAATAAAGCCTGAAAGAGAGAAATTCGATTCCTTTTTCTTTATTACCAGAATAAATTGTCAAAGTTAGGCCTTTTTTGAGAGTTCTAGACTGGCCTAACCCCTTAAATATTCTTGTTTCGTTATATCCGATTTTATTCAATTAAATTACACGAATTATCTTTTGCTCAATCTCACTTTAATC
>NW_014565307.1:0-260 GCF_001313825.1 Dinoponera quadriceps | reverse complement strand
ATATTAAGCGGAAGTTCCGATGTTGAGCCAAGCTACCAAGGCAGGAGGCAAGACGACGGAGTGAGGAAGTTGATCGGTCGCCGTACAGTCTCTCCGACGAAAATCAAACAGACTAGTATAAGTTGACGACACGCGTAACGTGCCGCGGCATGTGACCACAGCCATTTAGCTAAACGCTACCAGCATCCATCCACGATCTAGGTCACCTCGAAAATCAGACAGAAATCGAGCAAAAATCAAACTGCCGGAAGAGGACGAAC
>NW_014565306.1:0-1215 GCF_001313825.1 Dinoponera quadriceps | reverse complement strand
TCGGACTTCGTCTCTGAGCGACTCAGCGCCCGCCGGAGGTAACGTCGTCTGGGTTTTCGCGATTCCGCAGCGGAACCGCAGGCCGCAGCGTGGCGGGACTTGACGGGTGTTTCCCCGGATCAATCAACTGTCACACCATCGACTGGGTCGCGTTAATCGAACCACACGGAGAAAATATTGTGGTAAAATTTACTGCGAAATTTTGCAACGCTGAACCATACCGGAATTATGACTGAAATTATTACGCGTTCCTTTAGTGATGTATTTCATTGTACGCATTGCTAAAGATCGCGGCATATGCATTACAATTTCAGTCACAATTCAGGTATTGCCCGGCGCTACAAAATTCTACTGTGACTTTTGCTACAATATCTTCTCCACGTGTGAGAGAATAAACAAAGGAGGGAGAAATGTAATGCAGCCGAGAGCTAACGCGATGTAATCGTAACGAGCAAGAGTTACGTCTTGCGTAATATACGCTCCAACGGGGAGATCGGTCGTCTTCGCGCCGGAGAATCCTGTCGGTCTTTTTTCGCGACTTTGGCACGATGAAGAGCGCTCCGGTGCTGCGCTACGTGGCGGTTAAGGTACCTCGGCGGTTAGACAAACCGCCGAGGTGGCACGTCGCAAATCGCCCTGCAAAATCCCCCAGGTGGCACGATGTCGCAAATCTTGGCACGAGATATAGGTGGATTAGTGGGTGGATGGGTATAGGTAAGCGCCGTGAGCGCGAGCGAACGAGCGAGCGGGGGGGTTAAGATATACTCGGATTACGTAATGATCAGCTGCAAGTTCCGCGCTGATTTATTTACGGCTGTAATCTCCGGCGACGATGAAGAATCAGTCTCCGGTCCGGGGCTCGCATTAATACCTGTTCAGTTGTCGTAAATTCCGCGCGTTTTCAGTTAGACAAATGTAGCCGGGGTGACTTGAGTTCGATCCCTGCCCCACGATCGCGCTCGTTCCGTGTTGTTGCTGAAGTTCCGATCGATCGGGAGTGGATCAGGCAATAATGGGAGAATTCGTTTTAACGCCGAGAACATCGTCCTCCCCGGAAAATATCCTCCACGCGAAAAGAATAAATTTCTTGCCGCGATATGGGCCATGCGGCGGGAGAGGAGGGGGGAGAATATAGTTGACTTATGGGGTCGTGATGAGAATCCGAATAGTTTAAAGGGTTATACGGTTTACGTGCCGTAAATCGCGTACCCTCCC
>NW_014565305.1:0-557 GCF_001313825.1 Dinoponera quadriceps | reverse complement strand
GCACAGTGCGGTGCCAGTTGCACTAATGGCACTATATTATTAGCTAAATCGAAAATTTTGTCCGTTCATTTTTCAGTATGTTTTTCTTTAAGAAACAAAATGAAATGTACATCAATTAAAATATTGACCATCGTCAGCGATGACTTTTTCCCATCTTTCGGGCAGCAAGCGAATTCCGCGGCGAAAGAATGACTCATTTTTGGAGGCTATCCTGTCAGAGATAAATTTTTCGACGTCTTCATCAGAATTGAAGCGTTCCTCAGCATATGCGTGTGCCATCGACCGAAACAAGTGGTAGTCGGAAGGAGCACAGTCTGGTGAATAAGCCGCATGGGGTAGCATTTCNAAGTGCTTTTAACATTTCCTTGATAAGTTTTTTGACGTGAGAACAAACGTTGTCATGAAACAAAATCACTTGTTATAATCGCGCGTTAAGACGAATATACCACTTTACCGTTGCCGAAACACCAAGAACGTTTCGACAATACTATGAATGTGCAATACTTGTAAGAAAAGCATCGCGTTGCAAGAATGCGGTGCACACGCCACCATACAAT
>NW_014565304.1:0-443 GCF_001313825.1 Dinoponera quadriceps | reverse complement strand
CATTTTTACTCGAGAGCGAAGAATGAATTTCACGTTACTGAAACAAAAATGTGAAGAATTGACTGAAACAATCAGTCGTAATATCTAGAATCCACTCTATAGTTTGAATTAAACATTTATTCTTGTGAAAGATGAAACGTCATTTTATTCTGAATAGCAGCATTTTTTGCAAATCGTTCCGAATGAACTTTCTGCTCATTTTAAGAGAGGTTTTATCTCAAGAATTTTAAGCAGCACAGTGAAGCACCACATAAAAAAAGTAAAAAAAAAATCCAGCTCTCCGGTATGCTACCTGCACTTTAGAGAAATATAATAACGAGAAACCACAAATAGAGAAACAACAGACCGGAATCATTAGATCCCTTCGGAAACGTTTTTCTTTTGTGTATAGTAATGAAAGTTAGAAGGACCCTTTAGTAGGCGGAGCGAAAACACCGATCGGA
>NW_014565303.1:0-1309 GCF_001313825.1 Dinoponera quadriceps | reverse complement strand
AAATTAAATGTTGTTTGCAGGCCTTCGGCCTCCGAAATAAACAAATTCGTTTTGTTAATTGTTTTACAAATTATTAATTTTACAGCTAAGCGGAATAATCTTACTAAACAAATTTGAGAATTATTTATTCGCTCTTAGCTGCCGATCTCAACAATTTCTGATTTTTCCTTAATTAACAAATTGATTACCGCGCAACCAATTGAGATATTCTCACTGGACAAAATTAGAAGTTGTTTGTAGGCCNTGTTAATTGTTTTACAAATTATTAATTTTACAGCTAAGCGGAATAATCTTACTAAACAAATTTGAGAATTATTTATTCGCTCTTAGCTGCCGATCTCAACAATTTCTGATTTTTCCTTAATTAACAAATTGATTACCGCGCAACCAATTGAGATATTCTCACTGGACAAAATTAGAAGTTGTTTGTAGGCCTTCCGCCTCCGAAATAAACAAGTTCGGTTTGTTAATTGTTTAACAAATTAACAATTTTACAACTAAGCGGAATAAACATACTGAACCAATTTAGAAATAATTTATGCGTTCTTAGCTACTGAACTAAACAATTTCTGACTACTGCTTAATTAACAAATTGATTAATGCTCAATCAATTGACATATTTGCACCGGACAAAATTAAATGTTATTTGTAAGCCTTCGGCCTCCGATATAAACAAATTCGGCTTGTTAATTGTTTAACAAATTAATATTTTTACAACAAAGCGTGATATCAGCTCCAAACAAAACAGATGTTGACTATATTTATTAAAATACTATATCAAACGGTTTCTAAGACTGTTTCAATCTCGAAAAATTTTGCGCGATTACACGTGACGACGTGACAGTTCCTCGACGCTGTAGCATGGAAATAACATAATAAAGCAGAATTGTCACGTCCTCGGACCCTCGGGAACGAGAACGCGCTGCTCTCTTTTTGTTTTGGGCCTACCTGCATTCACCGGCAATAACTCGGGAAGGTTGAGAGCACCCGCCTTACGTTAGTAAGTAAATATTGGGAGGAAGGTGGCTGGACAGTCAATAAATTTGAATCTATATGTTCCGATACTTCTATATTTATTTACGAGTAAATTAATTCACAAAGAGCTGTTATTATAATATTCGTTGTTCCATTGATTTCTATGTGGTCCTCGGCAGACCTTACACAATTATTAACACAAAAATTTAACTTGCTCGCGACGGCGGCGGTGTACGCGTCTAATTCTGAGACTACGGCAGGAATTATATTTTCTGTAGCTTCTGTAATTAACGAACAAAAATCGAGATCGCGCTCCGGCTGGGGAGAATTAAGT
>NW_014565302.1:0-827 GCF_001313825.1 Dinoponera quadriceps | reverse complement strand
AGATTCAGTCGGACTGACCGTCTCAGGCGATGGCAGTTGGCGAAAAAGAAGCTTCAGCTCTTTACATGGCGTGGTATCCTTAATAGGACATCATAGTAACAAAGTGCTTGATTTTACAGTTAAATCATCACATTGTCATGGGTGCTCTTTGTGGAAAAATAAAAAAGGTACAGCAGAGTATGATTTATGGTATGAGGAGCATAAGGAAACGTGCGACGCGAACCACGTTGGTCCCGCTGGAAATATGGAGCCGCTCGCAATGGTTAAGATGTTTCAAAGATCGAAAGAATTACACGAGGTAAAGTACGATTGCTATATCGGCGATGGCGATTCTAAGACGTACAACAAAGTCGTAAAAAATGTACAGTATGATGTGACAAAAAAAGAGTGCGTGAACCATGTGCAGAAGCGCACACGGACCAGGTTACGTAATTGCAAAAAAACAACAAAAGGCATTGGATGTAGGGGTAAGCTTACTGACAAACTTGTTAAGGATCTTACCCTTTACTACGGGCTCGCTATAAGGCGCAATAGTAACTCTTTAGAAGAAATGTAAAAAGACGTATGGGCAACGTTTTTACATAAATCCTCGACCGATTCTAAGCCAATGCACGAAAACTGTTCGAAAGGACCGGAATCTTGGTGTCAGTGGCAAAAGGCTCGTGCGCTCGGGAAGCTTCAAGATTTCAAACACGAACCTACACTACCAAAAGAAGTTTTAGACGCTATCAAGCCTATATATACCGATCTCAGCCGTGATGATCTTCTAGAACGATGCGTAGGTGCTTTCAATCAAAATAACAACGAAAGCTTCAACAATATTATTT
>NW_014565301.1:387-1066 GCF_001313825.1 Dinoponera quadriceps | reverse complement strand
AGATGTAGTCGGTGCTTTAATTCGCCGTTCTGTGTACGGTGGCTGTTGATAGGTGCGCATGTATTTTGATGGAACAGCTGATCATTAATTCCGAGGTGAGACGGTAGCGCGGTCGGACGGGGCACGTTACGTATCGCGGCGCGGTGTGTCTTTGGTATCGCGTGTTATGGTCGGACGAGGCGCGGGGAGCGGGCGCGGTGTTTACACGTCGCACGGTTAATTCACGACCGCCTTTAAACGCTCCGCAATGCGTTCTCCGATGCCTTTTTAATTGCCACAGAGAGTGCAATCAATAGCCACACGCAGGTGGCACGGAAACAGCGGAGGCACCCTCCGGGCCCAGAGGCCCCACGGGTCGGCACCGTGCGGCACTTAGGAGCTCCTACTCCTATAATGTCGCGAGTATCCCGTGGGGACTGCTACATCGGTAGCTTGCGGAGGTTTGTGTCGCGAACAAACAAACGGTCGGTTTCGGTCTTCTGGTTGCGTCGGCTTCGCGAGGAGAGTCGGGACCGCGAACACACGGCGGAGACGGCGAAGGCGCCACCCTCGTTCCCGTTAACTTCCTCGCTGACGACTCGCGCCTTTCCCCCGGATCTTAGGTACTATGGTTCGCTCGCGTGGTTGCCCGCATGCAACCCGATTTAGTTATCGCGAGGGACCCGGTGTCCCGTTTCGT
>NW_014565301.1:0-253 GCF_001313825.1 Dinoponera quadriceps | reverse complement strand
TCCGGTCGCAGGCCGGCGGGGAACCGGGAACTCCCGGTGGAGACGGGGTCGTCCCGGCAAGGATAGTGAGTGCGGCTGCGTACGCGCAGCTGGGACGGCGAACACACCGTCTCGGTTCCTCGGCAATGTGGGCAGGATGTTGGGTGCGGCTGCGAACGCGCAGCTGAGGCGGCGAACACACCGTCTCGGTTCCCCGGCTAAAAAGATTCGAGTGCGACCGCGAACATGCGGCTGAGGCGGCGAACACACCACC
>NW_014565300.1:0-1109 GCF_001313825.1 Dinoponera quadriceps | reverse complement strand
GCCGACGAAAAGAAGGGTGATTCGCAACGAGGGATTGAAACACGATTTTTGTACGAGATAAAAATAAAGCTCGAAGTGAAAAACGCGGCTACTATTGATGTTTTGAGTGTAAGAACATCCGATGAGCCAGAACACCGGACGAGAGGAAACAGAAAGGAAATAAAGCAGACGGGAGGAGCCAAGGACGTACGAGAGCAAGGGCTCGGAAGGAGCGTCTAGAGCGACACGCGGAAAGATCTTCCTTTCCAGGACGACTGATAACGAACAGCGGGGATGGCCACCTTGCGCTGAAAAAGGCACAAGGCCTCGTGATGGTCGGAGATTATGCGAAGAAGGATCTCGGGGGAATCTTTTCGAATGGCTGCGAGCCCAATCTTTGCCGAATGTCGTCCCGTGAGAGAACACGGAGAAACAAGCGTCGAGATAACAACAAATGACGCGAGGTTCCCGCGCGCACAATTGATACACGTGATCTAGCCGGAAAGACTAATCAGAGTCCGCATCGAGCGGCATGACAGATCTTTGCGACGGCTGCCTCTTGCGTTAAGTGACAAGCATTGCTCGTTACAGTGCGGCCCGACGGCGATCAAACGAGACGTCCCAGCGATCGAGCGAGCGAGCGATCGAACAAAGTTGCCGTCTTAGAGAGACAAGATCCCGAGGAGGAGAGGCGAGCTTCGGGTGGCGAGTGGGTGAGCTAGAACTCTGCACAGCCGCGGGTAAAATAAGTAGAGTTGCGAGAGAAATCCGAGTCGTTTGCCGTCGTTTCTCGAAGGCAAAAATGCGATCACCAGGAAGTTGAACTCGTTTGAGGTCAGTGGCGCCCAGAAGGTAGGGTCGCACGGACTTACGAGATTTAGGGGCCAAGTCAATTAAAACTGAGCCAGCTGAGGTGTGTCCGCTTCCGCGCTAATGCGGGAGCGAAGAAGTCACGCAACCGTCGTGGACGCGAATTGCGGTGACAAAGCTAATGTGACGACTTAAAATTTAAATTACGACAAGCGATCCTTAAAACATGAGGCACGAGATTCACCGTTACACTTTTGGGTTAATCCAATCTGAATATAACTTCATATAGAGCACAGAGAGAGAAAGTAACAGAGAGATAT
>NW_014565299.1:0-651 GCF_001313825.1 Dinoponera quadriceps | reverse complement strand
CAGTACAAAATTCGACATTTTCAATGCAATAAAAATAATAGTTGTTAACACTTCAGTTAAATAACATATACTACGTTTTAAAGCTATGTACACACCTTTGAAATACATGTATTGCCCACTTCAACATAATGCCAGTAGTACGAATTTCGCCATCTATTGACAATCTATAAGGTCATACTTGTACACCCAATATATTCAGACAGATGTATGAAGATGTCGATTACGCATATTCGCGTCATCCGTCGCCAATGTGCTAATAATACAAACCGCAATCGCAAAATAAAGCGAAGCAATAAAGAAATTATTTAGATCATAGGGTCAAAAGGAGAAATGAATAGTACGCTTCGGTCACAGAGTCTACNGAGAGAGGCCGGTTCTGGCTCAATTGGATCTGTTTTACCGACCGAGTAGCAAATCCAGTTGGCGCAGTTGGATCTGTTTTACCGGCCGAATAGCAAAAACCAGTTGGCGCATCTAGCGTAGTTAGCGCAGTTGGCGCAGTTGGCGCTGTTTTTATTTTTTTTTACCGGCCGAATAGGGCCCCCTTCAGCGGTCGGTAGGCGCTGCTTTTTACCGGCCGAATAGGGCCCCCTTCAGCGGTTGGTACCCCCTCCTCCGACAGTCGGTATACCATCGCGCACCCCCTCCTCC
>NW_014565298.1:260-773 GCF_001313825.1 Dinoponera quadriceps | reverse complement strand
CGTAATAAAGATGAATATTTCAATCACACTCGACAGTTTGCATCCGTTCTCGATGTTGTATGAAACGCAAGATTCATTCGACATTTACGTTATTTCGACAATTACACGCAAACTCGCAAGTTTCGTCAGCGGATGGATTTCTTTTACCTTTTCCAATGGAACTAGCGTATTTAGTCGAACAGATTCAAGCCGAAACGTGAATTTGCATTAGTTCATGTTTTCTGATGTAGAATCGAAAGAAATGCTCGCAGCCTGAAATCTGCGAGGCTGCCAATAGGAAATAATGTAATAAAGATGAATATTTCAATCACCCACGACAGTTTGCATCCGTTCGCGATTTACCGTAAAGTTAAGGAAAAATTCACACGACATTCACGTTATTTCGCGTATTACACTCAAAATCGCAAATTGCGCCCGAGGATTGATTTCTTTTATCTTTTCTCGTGGAACTATCGTATTTGGTCGAAAAGATTCAAGCCGAAACGTGAATTTGCATTAGTTCACGTTTTCTGA
>NW_014565298.1:0-236 GCF_001313825.1 Dinoponera quadriceps | reverse complement strand
TGCGAGGATGCCGCATGGAAATAACGTAATAAAGATGAATATTTCAATCACACACGCCAGTTTGCATCCGTTCACGATTTAACATAAGGAAAGGCACGATTCACACGACATTCACGTTATTTCGCCTATTACACGCAAACTCGTAAATTTCGCCCGGGGATGGATTTCTTTTAACTTTTTCGTGGACCTATCGTATTTGGTCGAAAAGATTCAAGCCGAAACGTGAATTTGCATTA
>NW_014565297.1:0-557 GCF_001313825.1 Dinoponera quadriceps | reverse complement strand
AATTTGCAATAAATGTTTCCAAAAAATCTGAAAAAATTTAAGAGTATTCCTCAATCAATTCTAAAACATTTTTATTTTTAAACAATTTTTATTTAAGTTTTTAGTTATCAGGGAAAAATTAATAAAGGAAAAATTCGTTTTTTTGGACTTTTTTGCATTTTCGTTGCCATTTTGACAAAAAAGGCATAAATGTAAAAATTCCCTGTTAAATTTCAACAAATTTATGCACCGATGGTTGATAAAACTTCAAATATTTATGCGTTTTATGCCTGAAAAAAATGACAAACTTTGAAAATGACAAATTTTTTGAGANTAAAAACCGCCATATTTAATATTGTGGTCAAAATTTTTGGATTTTGAGTCCGGATTCTGATTCAGCACACCCAAAAACATGAAGAATCACACTTTAAACCCAGTTACTACTCCGTTAAATACCTGAAATTCAGCTACAAAAACATAGTCTAAAATCGACTGTCTTGGTCGTTAATGGGTTGAGAGGGAGAATACCTAGAGAGATAGAACTAATACCGCCGGAAATGTACCGGAACCGTAGCGGT
>NW_014565296.1:0-1782 GCF_001313825.1 Dinoponera quadriceps | reverse complement strand
GCTCCTTTTATTCCCCTGAACCATGTAGCCAGAAAATATTTCCATTCTCTACCTACTCCGTTTTCCCGGATGGGTCGGCGATATCCTCAGAGTCTATCACCTCCTCTATTTTTTATCAACTTTCTTTTTATCAACTTTTTATCAACTTTTTATCAACTTTTTTTTTTATCAACTTCCTCTTTATATCAAAACCCCTTTTTATAATAACACAATTTCCACGTAGGATGCAGGTCCTACACAGATTCCAATTTCTAAGTATTCATATGACGTAGTTGTTAGCATGTATCTCTTCCCTAAGATACGAGCAGGAATACGTGGTTTTTCAGTAGAAACGCTGTAAAAAAAAATTTAAGAGAAGTTTTTGTTAAATATTCAAACCTCGGAAAGAGAGAGATTATATTGCATATAAATTGAGAATAATACTAACCTTTCACACTTTTTCTTGCATTGTGAAGACTGTTTATCCTGCTCAATAGGCAAGTAATAATTTACACGTTTGGTCTTAACTTCCGCACCAATGGTATACATCTCGAACTATATGTAAAAAACTACCGTCGAGTCTTGTCGTCACGAAGCAAATGATGGAATGCATGAGCTCCTCGAAAAATATATAGAGAGTTTCCCATCAAGTTTATTTTCCCCTCCCTTTTTATTCTTCGCGGATGTCAACCTTTGCAACGCACATACCGATACATTTTTCTAGAAAACTTAATAATAAATCTCTAACACGGTGTCGTAGCCGATCAAGTAAGCACTCACACATTACTGAGATAGCACCAATCATCTGTGACGTGGCGGCTCGGAGCGCCCGTCCCAAGGGCGAAGGCCCTACCGCAGAGCGAGTGGCGTGCTCATACGAGCACGCCGAATTAACATTATCAGTTTTTTTGTTTGTACTCTTTTTGAGTTAGCGTNAAGCTGGCTTAGGATGCGTTCTCTTTCTAAGCCTCTATCGCTACATTTGTCCCGTCGCGCACTCTATTCTATAACTCTATGGTGTCGACCGCCGGGCGGAGGACCACGCTGTCCTCTGCTCTGAGATGACCGACGAGGGGCCGCTGCCGACACCACCGGGGCTATCCTTTCGACCCCTCAACGACGGTAGGGCTGCGGGCCGAAGTCGCGCTTAAGATCACGGAGCCCGAAACCGCGGAACCGCGCCGGGATAGACCGGCGGTGGAGCGGCGGGCTCGGAGGCGACTCGGGCACCGCCGGCAAGGAGTCGGCTGCCGAAAAGGAAGTGGGAAAAAGGAGATATACCCGGTGACGAGTACGGTGAGAAGCAGTTAGAGCTATCGTTACCAAATAGTTAGAGCTATCGTTACCAAATAGTTGGAGCTATCGTTTTCACGTGGTCATTTGCGCTGTCGTGTCGATCAAAACGTGTGAGAAGTTTAGTGACGGAGTCCCGGAGTTGGATAGCCCTTGGCGGCGACGAGCGAGAGAGAGAGAGAGAGAGAGCGAGCGAGAGAACGAGACGAAGAGAGAGCGAGAGAGAGGACGAGACAGAGAGAGAGCGAGCGAGCGAGAGAGAGAGAGAGAGAGAGAGAGGACCAGCCGCCCGGGAGCCCGGAACTGTAAGGCCGTCTCACCGCATTCTTTTATTAAATTTTTGTGTATAAAAAAAGGGATTGTCGTAGCGTGCGAGGTCCCATCCCCTTGGCTCAACGGCCGGTCGATTAGCAAACGCGAAAAGCGGACGTCACGGGTCCGCCGCAGCGTGGTAACGAGCGAGATTCGTATTATATAGTTTTGACGCGGTTTGAAACCAAGAAAAGACGG
>NW_014565295.1:306-624 GCF_001313825.1 Dinoponera quadriceps | reverse complement strand
AAGACATTTTTATTCTTAGGAATTTTTCGCCAAAGTCTATAGTTTTCTATCTATAGTCTATAGTATAGTTTTCTAGAAAAAAATTCGTCAAATTTAAAAACACAATTTCTCACTTAGGCCGCCATTTTACTTCACCAAAAAATTTTCAAGGTACATTTGACCATACCAAATCAAATTTTAGACCATTATTCCACCATCTAAACCGTATTGAGAAGTATGAAAAAATGTACAGAGGTCGAAAAATCGTTTTTAACCCATTAAGTCCGGGAAGAGCACAATTTTTATACGATGTTTGAGACATATTTTCTGCAGAAAAAA
>NW_014565295.1:0-200 GCF_001313825.1 Dinoponera quadriceps | reverse complement strand
AAAAAATAATAAAATTTTTTGCATTTTGTTTCTTTGTGAAATATTTTCGCATCAATAAAGTTACTGAATCGATGCCGAACCATAACCAAAAGTGCACAAAATATTTAAACTATAAATAGAAATTTTTCGTTTTGCTTAGAATTAACCTAACCTCTTCAAGATACCAATATGTAAAAAAAATGAACGTTATTTGATAAATT
>NW_014565294.1:0-970 GCF_001313825.1 Dinoponera quadriceps | reverse complement strand
CGCCGTCTCCACCGGGAGCTCCCGGCCCTCTTGCCCGCGGCAGACTTGGAGATCGGCACGAGTTGGGATGGTGCGTTCGCCGCCTCTGTGGAGTGTTCTCAACTTCGGCCCCTCTACTCTAGTCGTTGGGCTCTGCGTCTCCGGGGCATGCAAACGCCCCGGAATATCGTTCCGCATACCGCGCCGCGAATATAGGGACAACGCGTGTCTCTCCGCCGTACCTCACCGGAGGTACCACCGACCGCCGCGAACCGACCGCCGCCGGCTGCACGTTGGCTAGGCTCGCCCGGCCGACTCCACCGTTCCTGTAAGGAGGCACGATACCGCGTGTCCTCCGCTCCGGGGGTCGACCGACGCGGGCACTCTGCGTGCGGCAATCACCGCGAACCGCGTACCACGACGCCGAGTCGAGCAGGTGCATTCCGCCGTTGTACTCCGATGCGAGACCGTCAAATTTAAATACCGCGNACCGCGAACCGTCAACACATCGCGCCGAGACATCAATACCGCGCCCGCTCACCGCCAACACCGCGAGCTCCACGGGCCGAGCGTGTCGCGACTGCTCCCGATAGATTCCGGGAAATAACAACAACCAAGCCGACGTCACGACGTAAACACGTGATTCCGTCGCCAATATTGTCATCCGAATATTACTGGTGTGAACCACCGAGATTAAATCACGGCCCGTCTACAAGATTGACTTGTAGTAAACCACGTGGAATAATTTAATAAAACGCTTATTATTTCCACTCGCATTCGATTATTCGTTCACTCACTCACTCACTCACTCATCCACTCACACGCTCGCACACTCGCACTACCAAGACCCCTGGACATCCGGCGAGCTACGCCAGAGCTACGGATACCGAAACACGGTCGACCAGCAAAACCGAAACGAACACCCCGTCGGCCGGGACGGGTCGAAGGGTCACAAGCGCGTCAGCCGTCCGGCTCGACTGGCAGTACTTGC
>NW_014565293.1:0-635 GCF_001313825.1 Dinoponera quadriceps | reverse complement strand
TTCTCTATTTACGTCATTTTATGTGCGAAAAACCTGTTTTTCTACAATGTTGAAAAGCTTCATAGGAAACATGATAAAATACCATCGGAATCCTCCACTTTATTATACACCACATTATATATCACATTATATACCACATTATATATCATTAAAATATTATAAACAAAAAAAATGAAATTTTTTAAAAACATAATACATTTTTGTAAAACATATAACATAAAATCATAATTGTGATATCATGCAGTAAGTTTTACTGCAATCGGAAGGTAAATTAATAATAAAAAGAAAGATAATAACGATAANATAATAATATCGATAATAATAATGATAATAATAAGAATAAAGATAATAAAAATAAGATAATAATAAAAATAAAGATAATAACGATAATAATATCGATAATAATAACGATAATAATAAGAATATATATAATAACGATTGTCTGATGCAACACTACTCCCTATGCAATTTATATGTGCGTTATCCACTACTTACGCTGCATAGTATATAAACGGCAGGGCGATCGAATACGACATCAGTATCACACACACATCGCCAAAACCATGGTGAATCCAATAGAATACGAGTCGTCTGCTGCATTGCAGAAGTACCATGTGATAGCGTTAATAGAGGAA
>NW_014565292.1:1519-2206 GCF_001313825.1 Dinoponera quadriceps | reverse complement strand
TGGAAGTTGCCTTTTTGGAGTGGAGAACGTCTCACATCTCTGCCACGATCGCTAGTAATATAGAGGGTTGCGGGGACCAACGCCCCTTTCTTCAGGCTTCCTAACGATCACTGCCCCGCCCCCCTAACATTACTTGTTCGAAAGTTACGACCGGTTTCCTTTAAAAGCCTAACTGTCATTCTTGCTTTCGGTTTTCTATTTCTTCACAAATTGATATGTAACTTATTTTTTTTCTTACTTATTTATTTATGTTATTTATTTCCACCTTGATGGTGAATTTTTCCTAGGTTTTTTAAAAATTTCTTTTCTGTTTCTTTTTTCAANGATGCGGGCACTGACACCCCTTTCTTCAGGTTTTCTAACGAACACATCCCCACACCTCTAACATCACTCGTACGAAAGTTACAGCCGGTTTCCCTTAAAAACTTAACTGTCATTCTTGCTTTCGGGCTTTTATTTCTTCACAAATTGAAATATAACATATTTTTTTTGTTACCTATTTATTTATGTTATTTATATCCACCTTGATGGTGAATTTTTCCTAGGTTTTTTAAAAGTTTCTTTTCTGTTTCTTTTTTCACTCTTTCTAAACTTTACTCTTTTTGTTCTTCATTTTCTGTCATTAATTCGTTACAGATGTAAAGCGACGACTTCACCTTCTTCTATTTATTGCTATTTTTCTAAATT
>NW_014565292.1:0-1191 GCF_001313825.1 Dinoponera quadriceps | reverse complement strand
CATACCCAATATAACATGAGACAGCCGTGTACAAAATGGGGTCAGAATAAGATCGGGACGAAGTCACGATGAGGTCAGGATGAGTTCATGATGAGTTAGGTTACTGGATTTTCTTAAAAATGATATTTGTTACATCTTGTGGGCAGGCAGGGAATACATTGTCATAGTGTGAAAAGAGAAGTTGTAGCTTTTCCCCCCTCCATTTTTGTCCTCTCCCCCGTATTTCGTAAACCATTGTTGAGGTAAGGTTGGTGTCTGAGGAGTCGTTGCTGCCCCTGGGAAATGCAATCTGTCGCACTCATTCCACCCTTCCACCACCACCCGTTGAGGCGCTGTANCAGGCAGGGAATACATTATTATAGTGTGAAAAGAGAAGTTGTAGCTTTTCCCCCCTCCATTTTTGTCCTCTCCCCCGTATCTCGTAAACCATTGTTGAGGTAAGGTTGGTGTCTGAGGGAACATTGCTGCCCCTGGGAATCGCAATCAGTCGCACTCACCCGACCCTTCCTCCACCACCCGTTGAGGCGTTGTATTTTTTGAAGTTGCGTTTTTGCAATGGAGAATTCCTCACAACTCGGCCACGATAACTAATAATATACCGGTGGTGCGTGCACTGACGCCCCTTTCTTTAGGCTTTCTAACGGACACAGCTTCGCTCCCCTAACATCACTTGTTCGNTTTTTTATTACCTATTTATTTATGTTAATTATTTCCATCTTGCTTTTAAATTTTTTCTAAGTTTTTGAAAGTTTTTTTCTGTATTTTTTTTCGCTCTTTCCAAACTTTACTCTTTTTGTTCCTTGATTTTTTGTCATTAATTCGTGATAGATTTAAAACGAGTACTTATATTTCTTCTATATATTACTTCTTTTTCTAACTGTTTTTCTAATTTTTTTTGGGTTTCTTCTGCTTTTTGGTCCTTTTTAATTTTCAAATTTTGTAGCTTAATATTATTAATGATTTGTGGTATATATGTAAAACGTCGGCCATATCTTCGGTTTATTCTTGCGTTTTTTTAAAGTCTTTTTGTCGATTTTTTTTCTTTCTTCACATCTTTTTAACATTTACGTTTCTCGTTGCTAATTTGTGTTATTTACTTTTTTTTCATTTATTTTTTTTATTAATTTATTTTTTTATTTATGAATTTAATTTATTTTATTTTATTTATATATTTATTTATTTATTTATACA
>NW_014565291.1:0-1754 GCF_001313825.1 Dinoponera quadriceps | reverse complement strand
GTCCGACGAACCACGCACGCGACCGCGTAAAATAAGACTCCGTCCGCGATCTGCTCCCAGCGCTCAACGAAATAATTCATCAATCGCTTCGCGCCTCAGTAGTTTTCAACCTTCCATATCAACCTCATTTCCCGAGATAACTAACTCTCCTGTGTCTTCTGAAATACCTTCTGATGAACCTTTTTCCGAAATCTATTGAGAATCACCCAAATTTTCTAATTCTCCTAATGCATCTCCTAACGATATTTGCGGCAGCCACGATGACGACTAGTCGCTCCCGTTATCACCACATTCAGCTGACTCTACTCCTCCCTTTGTATCTCTGGCGCTCGAATAGCTCTCGGCCGNCCCCCCCCCCCCTCCTTCCGTCTCTTCCTTTCCTTTAACTTCCGGCGCCTATCAGGCCCCGCACGCATTATGCGGCTTTCCCGAACATGTTGACGCGAACTCCAAAACTGAACTCTCATGCAAAGAATCGTTAGAGCAAGTAAACCCAGATAATCAAGCAGAATCTGAAGACTCCGGATCCCTTTCTGAAATCGAAGAAGAATCCTCAACTTCACACAACCTATTACTCTCATTATTAAAGAAAGCAAAGGCAATGTACTCGTTCGCAAGAATAATATGGTTGTATTATTCACTGTCGGCGGGTATCCGTGCGATAAAGGCACACAGCTGTTGGTCGAAGCTAACCGGATTCCTCTCCTCGACGAATTAACACTCTGTCGAGGCCTAGTATTTCCTTTCGCAGATACCGGGAAGACTTTAATCATCCTCCCAATTAAAGAAAGACGATCCGTGCAACTAGACTTCGGAATTCTAACTAAATCATTCCATTTGTTATTAGATATCCTACTGGAACTAAATTTAAAATCTTTTTGCATCGCGAAGACCGAAACTCTTGATGACATCGGTTGGAATGCTATACGCGAAATACTAAAAAACATTTTCGCTGAAAAATTAATTATTATTATGATCTGTTCAGGACTCACCATATGTCTTTCGGAGGACGAACGAGCATCTATTATACACGAAGATTATGCCTCCATATTCGCTGGATATAAAGGGCTTACAAAAACATATAATCTTATTCGGCAAAATTTTTATTGGAACCATTTAAAACAGCAAATACAAGAATACATTCAACAATGTCGCACATGTCAAATAAAAAAATTAGTCCGCCTTAAAATACGACAACCAATGGTTTTGACCGACGCTCCCGGTGCCGCTTTCGACAAAGTCGCACTGGACATTTTAGGACCATTGCCAAAAACACGGAATGAAAAAATTTATATATTCACGATTCAAGACGTACTCACTAAATATTCAATTGCTGTCCCGTTAGCTCATTTTACTGCCGAATTTACCGTTGCCGCATTCACCAACAATTTTAAATGCCGATTTGGCTACCCTAAGGCCATCCTTACAGATCAAGGGACAAATTTCACGGAACGTGTAATGCGCGAAATATCAAAACATTTTCAAATTAAACACTTTAAACCTACTGCTTTTCTTTCACAGTCTAATGGATCATTGGAACGGTCCTATCATGTCCTTTGCGAATATATAAAATGTTTTATTAATAAAAAACGTAAATGTGATACAATCATTGAGAAAGCCTGCTTCGCTTATAATACCAGTGTCCACGAAGACACGAAATTTATTTTTCACGAGCTTGTCTTTGGTCGAGCCGCTCGTATGTTTCCCAATCGTCCTCCTACTTCCCAACTCGAAACCTAACCCGGTTAATTTAC
>NW_014565290.1:0-518 GCF_001313825.1 Dinoponera quadriceps | reverse complement strand
ATTCCTTATAAAATTTCGAATGAAATAGGTAATGAGAATGTTGGAAACCCGAAATAAGAAAATAACAACGATCATTGGTTACCATCCGCGCGCAGCGCCTCAGCGGAGCCGATCGAGAACGATTAAAAATTACTTGTACTTTCCAATCAATTACGACAATGAGGCATAGATATTTCTATTCCTCATTAATTTTCGAATAAATTATTGAATNTAGATATTTCTATTCCTTATTAAATTTCAAATAAATTAGTGAATGAGAATGTTGGTAACTCGCAATAGGTAAATAACAACGATCATTTGTTTACCATGCGCGCTCAGCGCCGCAGCGTAACCGATCGTGAACGATTAGAGATTACTGGTACTTCCCAATCAGTTACGAAAATAAGGCTTAGATATTTCGATTCCTTATAAAATTTCGAATGAAGTAGTTAATGAGAATGTTGGAAACTCGAAATAAGAAAATAACAATGAACATTGTTTACCATCCGCGCGCAGCGCCGCAGCGGAGCCGATCGTGA
>NW_014565289.1:0-1037 GCF_001313825.1 Dinoponera quadriceps | reverse complement strand
CCAGGCAGCATAGATCTCCTAGGTATATCCTAAGGATATCCAGATGATTTCCCAATGTTTTAAGGCCGTCCACAGAATGTCCACAGTATCTTCATAGTCTATAGGATATCGTGTACTGTTTGGGTATTGTTTTAATAATAACCACAAAATTATAATGTAGGATCGTAATCATATTATTATATTTTTAACAATAACTCCTCTTAAATAATAAATATTTCCTAACTTTTAGTCTAGTATCGATTAACGAATGTAATCGTTAAGTTTGCAATGTAAACTATTCACTATTAACAATATTAATGTACAAAATGTAAATGAGTGCCATCGTACACTTTCTTCTCATATATATTATTTAATACGTAATAAACAATCTTATGTGATGAGTTAATTAAATATATTTACGCAGATTTATGATATATTCGATAATATTTATTATTTTTCAGATTGACGATAATATTGCGAATCACAGTAAGTCCCTTAAGATTATTAAATCGAAATTCTTGGAGCTTTTAAGTCAGATGTTACCATCGCAATCATTAAAACGTCGCGGTCCAGTATGGTTGGGCAGATATGAACGGGACAACACACCTGCAACAAGAGCACAATTTTATGCTGACAGTTTGTTCCATCCAGTACCATTCCGAAAAATTATAACTTTGATACCGGAGGATGCGATACTCGTCCATATAGCGAATCAAAATGATTTTCAAACGATTATAGCAAAGTCGTTGGAATCAGCAGTGATTTCACTGTGCAAACGCGATCAGAAACATACCATACAAATGTTTTTAGAAGGAATTGGTGATCTTTATAATATAGGTTTTCAGCCACAGATTGCAAATTTATATCCACCCGTGCAATTTCCAGTTAGTCGCGGAACACCAATGATATCTCCTCTTGTTAGGTGTGTATGTGTGTGTATTTAATTACATGCGTACAAAAACGATTTTCATTTGTTTTCGGTCTACATATGTTACAGATGGGATCATATCGACGATTACTATGTTTATCAGTTCAGAGGACAACACATAATTTCCAGT
>NW_014565288.1:0-495 GCF_001313825.1 Dinoponera quadriceps | reverse complement strand
GAGGCTGCCGCACGGAAATAACGTAGTAAAGCGGAATATTTCAATCACACTCGTCAGTTTGCATCCGTTCACGATTTGACGTAACGAAACCCAAGATTCAATCGACATTCACATTACTTTGCCTATTACACGCAAACTCGCAAGTTTCGCCAGCGGATGGATTTCTTTTACCTTTTCTCGTGGAACTAACGTGTTTGGTTGAAAAAATTCAAGTCGAAACGTTAATTTTCATTTGTTCACGTTTTCTGATGTAAAATCGAAACAAACGCTCGCCTGCTGAAATCCTCGAGGCTGTCGCATGGAAATAACGTTGTAAAGCGGAATATTTCAATCAAACTAGCCAGTTTGCAACCGTTCACGGTTTAACGTAAAGAGACGCAAGATACACTCGACATTCACGTTATTTCTTCTATTACACACAAACTCGCAATTTTCTCAAGCGTATTGATTTCCTTTACCTTTTCTCGTGGAACTAGCGTGTTTGGTCGAAAAGAT
>NW_014565287.1:0-1501 GCF_001313825.1 Dinoponera quadriceps | reverse complement strand
GCAAGAATCACTTGACATTCACGTTTCGTCGCCTATTACACGCAAACTCGCAAGTTTCGTTCGCAAATTCATTTCATTTACGTTTTCTCGTGGAACTAACGTATTTGTTCGAAAAAAGTCAGGCCGAAACGTGAGATTGCACTAGAACGCGTTTTAATGTATAAAATGGAAAGAAACGCTCGCCGCTTGAAATCCACGCTGCTGCAGGGTGGAAATAACGTAATAATGTAGAATATTTCAATCACACCTTCCCGTTTGCATCCGTTCACGATATAACGTAAAGAAACCCACTAATCACTTGACATTCACGTTACTTCTCCTATTACAAGCAAACTCGCAAGTGTCGCTCCCAGATTGATTTCCTTTACGTTTTCTCGTGGAACTAGCGTAGTTGTTCGAAAAGATTCAGGCCGAAACGTAAAATTGCACTATTGCGCGTTTTCTGCTGTAGAATAAAAAGAAACCCTCGTCAATTGAAATCTTCAAGACTGCAAAATGGAAAGTATTAATAAAGCAGAATATTCCTATCACACTTTTCCGTTTGCATCCGTTCACGATTTAACGTAAAGAAACGCAAGAATCACTTGACGTTCACGTTACTTTGCCTAATGCACAAAAATTCGCTTGTTTCGCTCACAGATTGATTTCTTTAACGTTTTTTCGTGGAACTAGAGAATTTGAACGAAAAGTTTCGAGGCGAAATTGAAATTGTATTATATTACTATTTCTATAAAAGCTACGTAAGTATTTCTCGCCGTTTGAATTCCTCTACGATGTAGCGTGAAAATGACATAATAAAGAAGAATATATTAATCACATTATTCAGTTTGTTTCCTTTCACGATTTAACGAGAAGAAACGCCAGTTTCACTTAACAATCGCGTTTTTTCATATATTGCACGCAAAATCGCAAGTTTCGCTCCCAGTAAAATTTCTTTGACGATTTCTCGTTGATCAAGCGTATTTAATCGAAAAGATTCAAGCCGCAACGTGAATTTGCATGAGTTCATTTTTTCTACAGAATATACGTAAGAAACGCTCGCCGATTGAGTTCCTCGACGCTTGTAACGTCCTCGCCTCAAAAAAATTATTTTTAGTAATGTTCAAAAGGCTATTGAAGTTGTTAAGTTAACCGTAACATCAAACGTAAACATAATAAAATTCAGTATCAACCCGAAAAGAGAGTTAACTTCACGTATACACACACCCAGACACCGCCAGTATACGTGAGCACCCGTAGAGTCGCACCGCAGGCGCGACGCAGACAGACAATATTTTCTCTCTCTTTCTAAAGGTCTCAGCCGCGATGACGCATTCACATATATACACAGACACACTATAGGAAACACGCACACCGCCAGCCGCCTGTGACTGTAACATTACTCAACACGTCATAGCACACACAATATTATAACTCCCACGCAATAGTAAAACCACTTGTATTCTATAGGTGATAGGACGAGTAGAACAACTTCTTTGCTTGCTTTCTTAAATTGCTTGAT
>NW_014565286.1:0-261 GCF_001313825.1 Dinoponera quadriceps | reverse complement strand
TCGCGTATGCGACCGTATCAAGGTGCTGTACGCGCTGCCCGCCGACGACAAAGGCAAAATGAACGCGCGCGATGTCTGTAACGATGCATTCCCCCCCGGTGAACCCCCGGCCGTTTTGCAACCAATCACCCGTCGGCCGCAAAACGGCGCTACGCGCCAATAAACAATCTCACGCTTGGTGCACACGTCCGCCACGTGCGCACGTTGGCAACAACAATTGTTATTGCCAAACACCCACGTATCGGGAAAACCGTACCGAAC
>NW_014565285.1:0-1053 GCF_001313825.1 Dinoponera quadriceps | reverse complement strand
ATTTAGATATTGTGAGATTTTTATATTGTATGATATCCTATTGAAATACATTGATTATGATAATTTTTTGCATTGCGTGTTAGTTTCATTGTAACAAAGTATTATAACAGAATGAACTATACGCTAATGATTTTTGTCAGTATTTTACATAAATTACTATATAATTAGATTACTAATAAAAATTATTGAAAAAATTAATAAGCGTATATTTATCAAGTAGTTTGTTTTGTTTTAATACTTTGTTGCAACGAAACTAACGTATAATGTAAAACATTATTATTGTAACGCAAGATTAGATGCATAAATAGCAAAATGAAATAACATATAATTACACGCTCATTATTTTTTGCAGTCATTTGCGTAGATGTTACAATCGGAATTGGTACGAGCGAGAAGAAAAAAGAGTCAGCACGAAGCACGTTTCTCAAACCTGTATGAATCGCGACCAACTTTTCAGAACGGCAAATATCCGCAACCTAACTAGTACATATCAAAAAGCGGGAGAAGAAGGAGAATTGATTATTTTTCGTACTTCTATAGTCTTCTATTTTTAAGTCTTTNTCTACATTTAATAGTATTTTATTGATTTCTCTCCAAAATGAGGGCATACCTTTCGCCGCACCCTGTATAATATAAAACTAAATGGACTTAACGTAAAAACAAAATTTCTTTGATTTTGCGTCATCACACTTTTTTCACTGCATTCTTCTCGTGCGATATTTGCTGTAATTATGGTTATTACGATCCCGCTTGTTCAGCAAATCATGTACTATTGTCGCAGTTACTGCCTCATTCCATTTTTAACATAATTGCGTTGGACAATCTGCGCATCAGAAAAACTTCCTTTGACACTAGTTGTTAAATTAGTAGTAGTGTGTTACCACTGTGTTTTATTAAAATTTTTCTATTAAATTAATTTAATATGCAAAAGAAACAATACAAGCGTTTTAATAAAAATATTTTAGGTTGCATTGTGACGATGCAAATTTTCGTTCGTCACTCAAGCTGTGGCCTGGCCGAAGAGGAGCCTGAGGATCACGTCTTCTCGTAAGA
>NW_014565284.1:0-418 GCF_001313825.1 Dinoponera quadriceps | reverse complement strand
GATAATATTTACCTGTGATCGTATCGTGCGATATTTTGAATGTATAATCTATTTATAGTATGTTTAGAAATTTTTCGTATCACACTGTATTTGTACAAAGAAACAAATGACGAAATTCTATTATAAATATACGTTAAATTTGTGTTTATGTTACTTCGAAATTCTAGAGAAAGACAGAGAGTAGGATGGGGGGGGGGGTTAAAGTATCAGCAAATTTTCCGATAGTTCTTTAAATACATGGAGAAAAAGATTTCTTTAGATTTAGTACTCTTATTTATTTGACTAAAATTTGTTTCATAGAAACAACATATACGAAATATTATTTGCTTGAGTTGTATTGCAAATTTTATTATCTCATTCAAGAAAACTCTATCATTTAACAGAAAGAACGCTATTATTTGAAATAATGTCTTTTAAT
>NW_014565283.1:0-432 GCF_001313825.1 Dinoponera quadriceps | reverse complement strand
TAGGAATGGCATTGTACGAGCGTCCACAAGAGGAATTGGGACAGTCAAGTGGTACTATCAATCGCATCCTCATTCCTGATGTTATTATAAGAACAATGACATGATGTCGGCACTTCAAGGACTAAGGCGAACAGATACTTGTAGGTAAGCGAAGAAGAAAATTCTTAACACTTTGTTAAAGACATTATTTTTGTGTGAAAAGAACAGAAATATTTAATCATATAAATTTGTGGTAGGGATGACAATGTACGAGAGGAATCGGGACAATCAAGTGGACCTCTCCAATCGCATCAGCATTCCTGATGTTCTTTTAAGAACAATGTCATGGTGTTCGCATTTCAAGATCTACGGCGGACACATACATGTAGATAGACGTAGAGGATAATTCTTACTATATTACAGACGTTATATTTCTATGAAGAGAATAGAAAT
>NW_014565282.1:0-275 GCF_001313825.1 Dinoponera quadriceps | reverse complement strand
AATCAGCGGGCCGCTGTATCGCGTGACCAGTTGTCGGCCGTTGCTACGGTGGAGGGGGCCTGTTGTTCCCTGTTGCGGGTCCAAGGTCGTCCCGTTCATCACCAGTAGCGCGGTTGAGTCCAGTTGTTTGGCCCGCCCAGTCGTTTGAGGTTATGTCCGGTTGATGGGTCGGCCCAGTCGTTGGAGGTTACGTCCAGTTGATGGGTCGGCCCAGTCGTTGGAGGTGATGTCCAGTTGGTCACCCCTCCTCCGCACGACCTTTTCCCTGAGCCAGT
>NW_014565281.1:0-615 GCF_001313825.1 Dinoponera quadriceps | reverse complement strand
TTACCGGACGTACCGGTTCCAGAAGCTCCTCTCTGTTCCATTTCGCGAGCGACAAAGCGTTCTTACGCAAGTTCACGTGTCGACGGATTTCTTTGCCTCTGAGTGACTGATAATACACGTGGACTTGTTCGGGGGACGCACGTTGGACGGTTCACAATTGCGAGTATTCGTTTGTGAGCAGTGTGCCCACCGGAGATTGTATAAGGGAGGGTGTGTTAGCTCGAACACTGTCGTTCCGATTTTTCCGGAACTTCACCCTTTTTGCCGGTCTATAGGCCGGGAGTGCTATTCTACCCGCTTCTATATCGTCGAAATTTTCGGCTTTTTATGGAAAACCTAACAACTTCTTGGGTTGCTTTAGAGTGATACGCGGTTCTGCACGCGGTTATCACAGCTCGATGGTTTTCCACCGGCTCAAAACTGTCCCGACCGTCAGCTAGTTGTTTCGGCTGTTCCGCTCCTTTCCGACGGTTACTCTGGCCAATCGGCAGGCTTCGAGTGTTTACTTTTACCCGATGAACTATCGCGACATGTATGACTCGAACTATATGTGATCAGCCGCTACTGAAATGACCCTGACTGCGGCCCTCGAGACTTGTACGGTTATACTTAATT
>NW_014565280.1:0-439 GCF_001313825.1 Dinoponera quadriceps | reverse complement strand
TTTTTGAAGAATAAATTTAAAAAAGTATCTGCATATTTTCATTCTACATAGTTTTAAAATTATCAGTATGTAAAGATTTTGCCAAATACAATTTGTTCTTAAATATTCACAATTGTAAAATGCAAGAATGATCATATTTTTCGTTTAACATCAAAATTAAATTAAACACTATTTCATCATACGCAGCCAAATCTTAGAAAAAAATCTTAAATAAAACTTGGATATAAATGATTTCTGCATTTTGTTATTATTCATTAATTGAAAATGAAATAAAGTATCTTATAGAATTATATTACAAGCCAGATCACAAGACGCGTTTAACTTCGGCATTTTGCAATATAAAACCCGTCATGTAGAATTTTTTATGTTTTTCGAATTATAAGATTTACATTTTCCACGGTATCTCTTATATAAAAAGAATAAAATTCATTCCTTTATC
>NW_014565279.1:0-879 GCF_001313825.1 Dinoponera quadriceps | reverse complement strand
TGTGAGTGTCAATAATGAATCTGTTCTCTCCGTTTCATTAGATTGTAGTACAATAAATACGCGATTTGAGTCAAACATTAATTCGTTACTATCTGAATCGGAATCTGACGTGTCTAGAAAATTTTCAACCATTTCCTCTTTTTCATTTATTACAGGGATTTATTTCTCGTTATGTCTGTTGCGGTGGTTTCAAATGTGTCATTGTCAAAATGTCTGTTATTAATTGTGGCCCTGAGTATTGATCTCCTAATTTTCCCTTTTTTTGGTTCACATAATAAAAATACTTCGTCGTTAATTTGAAATTCTTGAGGATTTTTTTTTGTCGTAATATCCTTTTAATTTTAGTTTTGACGCTATGAAACATTCTCGTGCTAATTCTTGCAAATCATGTATATTGGTCATTAATTGGCATAAATAATCGTGGTAAGTTTTTCCTTTTCCCAATCGTTATTAATTTCACTGGACGGTTGTCTAGCGATTTTAACAAACACCAACTCATATGGAGTATATCCAGTGGATTCGTGTGTGCTTGTGTTATAAGAGAATGTCGCATAGTCTAGTAAATCATCCCATTCACTGAATTTATCGACATAATGCTTTAAATATTCAACCAATAATAAATATGACCTTTCTAAGGCTCCGTTGGCTTGTGGATAAAAAGCAGTTGTTCTATATTCTTTATTTCTAAATTGTTTGGTGAATCTTTTCATTAAAATGCTCACAAAGTTACTTCATTGGTCAGTTAATATTGCTTTTGGAGCACCAAAAATATAAATAAAATGTTTTAATAATGCATTAGCCACGTTGGTTGCGGACATGGATTTTAAAGGAATTGCAAGAGAAAATTTGGTTAAGTGATCTTGGATGGTTAATATATAG
>NW_014565278.1:0-634 GCF_001313825.1 Dinoponera quadriceps | reverse complement strand
CAAGAATCTCCGGCATCCTTTCATCTCTAACTTGGCGTCGAATTTGTCTGCTTTTATTGTGATCCAGTTGAAGAATACTTTTATTGGTAATTCGGTTAGCTAAGCGAGAAAAAAACTTTGTACGAATGAGGAGCGCGATCTGGGTATCGTTCTCGCCACAATCTTGCAGCTGCTCTAAATTGACCATCACATTCACCAAAAATAAGCATCATATCACAAGCTTCCGAATTTGAATACGACATGGCTGGTAAATAAGAATTTTGTTACACCTTACGTGACAGTATCAGACATGTCGTACATCACGACTGGGTAATGCTAATGCCGNTAACTCAAAAAGTACTGATTAAAAAAACGTTTCATTATAGCGTTTTGGAAAGCTCTCGAGGTAAGCTACAAGAATATGCACTGAAAAATGGGGGTTTCCATTTGAGAAATTAAAGATGACCTTCACGTGATCTTCAAACGACTATCCAAGGTCAAACCAATGACACCGTCTTATGTGCCCCTCGAAGTCACAAAACTTTTGTCTGAAAAATTTTTCTTTAAAATTTCGCGTTTACGAAAAAATCGGGTGAGACGGGTAGGCTGGGACACCCTGTATATATACAAGGTGGGCCATTTTAATCGACCCAGT
>NW_014565277.1:317-1008 GCF_001313825.1 Dinoponera quadriceps | reverse complement strand
AGGTGAATGATTTATGAGAATCATTTATTTTATTTTTTTTTATTTTTCCAGATTTTTCAATTTTTTTATTTTTTTTTATTAGGTGTACAACTTTGCTCTCGCTGTTTTTTTTTAATTTGAAGCTTTATTGTAAAAAAATGGAGATAAAGTTATGACTCAAAGTATTGTCCATCACTGGCCATTACTTTCTCCCATCTTTTAGGCAATGCACAAATCCCGCGTTAAAAAACTGGTCATCTTTTGAAGTAATCCACGCATCTATCCATTTTCCAAATTCTTCATAAGACTGGAAGTGTTGGTCAGCCAGGCCGTGTACCATTGATCGGAACAAGTGATAATCCGAAGGTGCAACGTCTGGAGAGTACGGCGAGTGGGGTAGGACTTCCCATTTCAACTTTTCCAAGTATGTCTTGACCACTTTTGCAACATAGGGTCGAGCATCGTCGTGCTGCAAAATCACTTTCTCGTGTCTCTCAGCGTAGTGCGGCCGCTTGTATTTCAATGCTCGGCTCAAACGCATCAATTGAGTTCGATACCGATCGCCTGTGATTGTTTCAGTTGGTTTTAATAGCTCGTAATACACTATGCCGAGCTGATCCCAACAAATATAGAGCATTACCTTGGAGCCATGAATGTTCGGTTTGGCCGTCGATGTGGAAGCATGGCCGGGAACTCCCCATGATTTTCTGCG
>NW_014565277.1:0-217 GCF_001313825.1 Dinoponera quadriceps | reverse complement strand
GTACGGCACCCAATACCCTTGCTTTTGAATCATTCCCATGACTTTAAGGCGCTTCGAAATGGCTTGTTGAGTCACTTTCAATGATTGTGCCAGTTCTTTCTGAGTTTGACACGAGTCTTCTAAAAATAATGCTTCTAATTCAGCATCTTCAAAAATCTTTCCTCTTCTACTGCTATGCCGGTTTTCGACGTGAAAATCACCGTTCGTGAAGCGTTGA
>NW_014565276.1:0-453 GCF_001313825.1 Dinoponera quadriceps | reverse complement strand
CGTCGCCTGGCTAATTGTCTCGACGATGCGCGCTCGGCGTCCCGCTGGAAATTTGTATAATTCGAAGCATCGCGGAGCGGCGTCGCTCACTCTCGACGTAAGCAGTCAAACTGTGCGATTCGTAAATTTCCTCATCTTGAGAAGTTAGCGTTCATTCGTGTTTCGGTCGCTGAAGGATTTATGTAAAAACTAATGTTGGACTAACGGGAGTAATGAAAAGCGAAGAAAAAAAGCGTTGAAAAGAAATGAGAAATGGAGATTTGAAAGGAAAGGAAAGTGTACTATTATATAATAAAGATGTGTACTCGTATAGGCGATATTTGCGAGTCTTTAGGTATAGGATAATACAACGGAGGGATATGATTTGCGTGTTGCGTTAGGCTTAAATATATGGATATGTTAGGAATAATAAGAAAAGACAAAATGGGAGTGCGAGATTAATAGAATTACGAG
>NW_014565275.1:0-517 GCF_001313825.1 Dinoponera quadriceps | reverse complement strand
ACAGGCCAATAAAATTTCATTTATTTTTGAAAATTAAATCTCTATTATACTTTTCCTAAGATTTTTGGAGCGCTGAATCTGAATTTGGGCTTAAAATTTCTCTATCACGTCAAGTTTTCGAGATATCCTAACCTAAAAATAAAAAAACACCGAAACAAACATTTAATTCTAACTAAGGCACTTTAGAAACATTGCTTAAAAGTCCTCTCGCTCTTACCACATCCACTCCCCCTCCCTGGCTGCTCACCTCGGAGTTTGACTTCGCTGAAATATCCTGAAGAATTTTGAAATACTTTTGTCAAATTTGTTACGCAGATAACTCGCCTAAGTGCAGAGCCTGCTATCCTTGTCAGACCCGCTTTGCAGATAGCTCGCCTAGGAACAGAGCCTGCTATCCTTGCAAAACCCACTTCGCAGATAGCTCGCCCAGTATCAGAGCCTGCTATTCTTGCCGCAACGCATATCTATACGTGACCGCTCGCCTAGGAGCTGAGTTAGCCATCGTGAGTATAACCTA
>NW_014565274.1:0-847 GCF_001313825.1 Dinoponera quadriceps | reverse complement strand
AAATGTTGATCCTACTTTCGACCGGAAAATTCCATTTCACGCATACTTTAATATTCCGATACTCCTGTATGAATCTTGTTTGATTTTACCTCTTAACCTCTTCAGCTGAAATTGCAGCTCCACTTTCGGTCTCGATGTTTCAAAGATAGATTCTGAATCCTATCCGAGTTGAAATTTTAATTCTTACTTTAAGTTTAATAGCTCCACATTAAGTGTTCTAACATCTTTTATCCTGCTCCTTTGGTGCCACAAATAGGGAAGTTGTTGCTGTTTTCTTCACTTGAAAATTTAAACTAAAATTTAAACTCCAGAGGAGTCTAAGTTTCTTTTTTAGCGTTAACCCGTATTGTTACCTGGAAGAGGACGAACGCAACAAAATTGTTTACTCGCTCACTGGCGAGTCCTAAACGTACTGGTAGGTCTGCAGATCAGGTCAAAATCCGGAGAGGCCCATTTACTCCGATCACAGAACGTACGTTAGGTGGATCTTTATTTAGATCAAAGAACTTAGTCTCTTTACTTGGGATAAGACCATATGAGCGTGTTGAGAGGGAATTTAGATTTAGGTAATTGAAAGGAGATGAATAAATAGTTTTAACGACTTGGTTAACTTAGGGCATTTTGAATAAAACAGTTTATTAATTGTACTAATAACAACAATTGGCTGATATGCACTGGGCTGTCCTAGAACCTCCATCCTACAGCCCAGACCTGTCACCTTGCGACTTCCATTATTTGGGCCACTCAAGGAAGTCCTTGGTGGACAGCGCTTCACAACGAACGTGGAGGTGCAGCAGTTCGTCTGCAATTGGTTTGATATGTCTACGAACTTTTTATGATACCGGAT
>NW_014565273.1:0-1296 GCF_001313825.1 Dinoponera quadriceps | reverse complement strand
GTTCATCTGTTTTTGATGAGGAGCTCCTAGGCCGACAGATGTGATTACTAAGAAATCATTGAAAACATCCACGACATGATTCTCACTGATCGCCGAACGAAAGTGCATGAAGTAGCAAAGGCCGTAGGCGTGTCGTACGAAACGGCATTCAATATTTTGCATGATAACTTGGAAATAAAAAAGCTGTCTGTCAATGGGTGTCGCGATTGCTCACGGTGGACAACAAACGGATAAGGTTATCAATTTTGAAGTAATGTTTGGAGCATTCTAAAAGCAATCCGCAGGTGATTTTGCGTCGAGTTGTAATCCTTGATGAAACATGGATCCATCACTACACATCGGAGACCAAGAAACAGTCATAACAGTGGATTTCACCCGGCGAACATGCTCTGAAGATGGCCAAGACAGTCCCATCGGCCGGAAAGATGATGGCCACTGCTTTTTGGGATGCGCAAGGCGTGATCTTCATCGACTATTTGGAGAAGGAAAAAACTATAACAGGGCATTATTATGCTGATTTGTTGTGCCGATTCGATATTGAATTGAAGAAAAAGCGGCCTCACTTGGTGAAAAAAAAATTTGGTGTGTTGTCCCACCACGACAATGTACCGGCTCATTCTTTCGCAGTCGCTACAGCCAAATTGGTCGAATTGCGCTACGAACTGCTGCCGCACTCACTGTACTATCCAGATTTGGTCTCCTGCGAATTCTTCCTGTTTTCAAACTTGAAAAAATGGCTTGGTGAAAAAAGATTCACGCTGAATGAGGAAGTCATCGCCAAAACAGAAGCTTATTTGGCGGAGTTCGACAAATAATATTTTTCAGAGAGGTTGAAAAAATGGCAGGGACGTTGGAAAAATGTACCCTTCTAAAATGGGATAACGTTGAAAAATAAAATACCTTTTGTGGAAAACTTTCGTTTTCCTTGCTAACACGGGTTCTTATTAATTTGCCCTTGTATTAGGACATTATTGAAAGTAGAAGCAGCAATTCAGATACGAAATATGTTTGCTTTCAATAATATAGAATGCCAAAGGCATCTAGCATAATGTGAATTGATTACTGCAGCAATAAGCAATTTTACATAAGAGCTTGCTGTCCTGTATGGAGATATTATAAGATTATTGGAAACAAAGGCAGTAAATAATTTAAACATGAAATCTGTCTGTTTTCAATAATATAAAATGTTAGGAAGTGATTATTGCAATAACATGCAATGATATATAAAAGCTTACTGTCATTTATGAAAATATTATAATACTATTTAAAACAAAAGTAGTAATTTTGAAATGAAAT
>NW_014565272.1:0-429 GCF_001313825.1 Dinoponera quadriceps | reverse complement strand
TCATCAACTCGGAATAGAAAATATTAGAAAGAACAATATTTTCAAACTGATACAATTCTTAATTTGAAGATATCATTTCTTCTATCCAATATTTTGTCCTCTCGATACTTAAAAATTATTCTTAAGTAACAAAAATATGATATTTTATTGGAACTATATAGAATTTCTTTATGTGAACATGTTTTATCTTTCATATACAAGGGGTGATAAAAAAATAATGAGACTTTCTATTTTTTTTTAATAATATTTATTTATTCGTCAATATGAATGTTGTCCCCTTCAAAGTAGTTCCCCTCGGATATAATGCACTTATACCAATTTTGAATGCACTTTTTCCAATTTTGGAAGCACTTTTGAAATTCACTTGTTGGTATGGCTTTCAGGAGCACTTCACTGCCCGCGTTGCTTAGATCCATGGGAATTAGGATG
>NW_014565271.1:1166-2123 GCF_001313825.1 Dinoponera quadriceps | reverse complement strand
GAGACAAATGAACGCAGCGCTTTTGCGCCGCGTAGCAGTCAAACGGTTATATATGAATATTAATATCGATATTAGAATTACACTATAAGTAATTGTACATCTAACAAGATATAAAACCTTTGATTGAATCTTCCATTTCTCCTTCCCTTTTTCTTCCCCTTCCTCCCTTCTTCCTTTTTTCTCGCTATATTATTTATTTAATTATTATGTTTCATTTCTATAAATGTTTAGTAATAATAATGTTTTCATACACAGAAAGCAGTAAAATACTTGATGAGATAGCAATAAACTTAAATTTGAATATACCAGTCGTAAAACTAAATAAGGATGATGGTAAGTTATAGCTTCTGCTTGTATTACTTCTTTATTTTTATAAATGAATATTATATGTTGCGATTACTAATTTATCTTTTATCTTGTAAGCGTTAATAACCTTGGCATACATATATGTCCCAAAATAGAAACATTTTATTTAATAACACGTTATCAGAAAATAGTTTATTTGCAGATATTAACAAATCTGAAATTAATCAGTATGCATTGNTTTATTTTTATAAATGAATATTATATGTTGCGATTACTAATTTATCTTTTATCTTGTAAGCGTTAATAACCTTGGCATACATATATGTCCCAAAATAGAAACATTTTATTTAATAACACGTTATCAGAAAATAGTTTATTTGCAGATATTAACAAATCTGAAATTAATCAGTATGCATTGTGTAACAATAATAATCTTATATTAGATTGTGACTTGATTATTACAAATTAATCTAAAGAATTAAATAATATGCACACAGTTTTGAATAGTTTAAATGACCAAAATACAGAAGTGCTAAAATATGACGATATCAATAATATTTTGGCACCTGTTAACCGTTATGGAAATAATTTGAAAGAAATTGAAAATATTAATGGGAAAACAATAATTAATGTTAATAGTGCTAATGTTAT
>NW_014565271.1:0-990 GCF_001313825.1 Dinoponera quadriceps | reverse complement strand
ATTAATGTTAATAGTGCTAATGTTATACAAACGATTAAAAAAATTAATAAAAATTTAGATCATGCTAATAAAATATTTAACGATATAAATAATTAGTTATGAAGCCCAGGAAAGAAAAACTTTTGTTATTATTGTAAGAAACTGCAAACAAAAACAAGTAGATATCTTAAAAATATATACAATA
Source organism: Dinoponera quadriceps (assembly GCF_001313825.1). Classification (NCBI taxonomy): domain Eukaryota; kingdom Metazoa; phylum Arthropoda; class Insecta; order Hymenoptera; family Formicidae; genus Dinoponera; species Dinoponera quadriceps. The sequence continues at coordinate 806 of NW_014565271.1, read as the reverse complement.
ATGAAAAGAAAGTGAAAGAATTTGGTATTTTACCGAAAAATATGAAAAGTTCATATTAATAAATGCATGTGTACAAATATATAAATATATAAAGAGAAAAAGAGAAAAAGAGAAGGAGAAATAGAGAAAGAGAAAGAGAGAGAGAAATAGAGAGAGAGAGAGAGAGAGAGAGAGAGAGAGAGAGAGAGAAATAGAGAGAGAGAGAGAGAAAGAGAGAGAGAGAGAGGAAGAAAGACATAAATATATCACTAATAATTTATTAGAGCTTAATTTGGTTTCCGAATTAGTGCTGCGTCCATAGTAAATTTATTTCCGACTTTTCAAATTGTCAATCTTGATTTGCATCTTACCCTAAGAAGATGATGTAGAAAATCCACGAAACATCAGAAATAAATGTATGATGTACATGACTTTAACTTGGAAGCCAAATCAGCGTTTGTTCACCATGTCTATATTAAATTAATTTATAAGAATTTATTAATATACGAGGTCTGTTCAAAAAGTATGGCGAATTTTGTGTTTTTTCAAAAATTATTTATTTATTCATGAATATCTATTTTGTCTCTTTCAAAGTAATCCCAATCAGATATTATACACTTGTGCCAACGTTTTTTCCAACCCTCGAAGCATTTCAAAAAATCATCTTTTGTGATCTTGTTCAGCTCTTCTTTCGATGCCGTCTTTATCTCCTCAATCGTCGCGTAGCGTCGTCCTTTCATGTATCTTTTCAATTTCGGGAACAAGAAAAAGTCACAGAGGGCCAGGTCTGCGGAATACGGTGGCTGCGGCATCATTAGTGTGTTGTT
>NW_014565270.1:0-453 GCF_001313825.1 Dinoponera quadriceps | reverse complement strand
CCAAGCGCATGTTCACCGTGAGCTTCAACAAGCATTCGATGCGATTCTACAGCAGTTTTCTTCAAATGATAATAAAAAACCAATGCTGTCCGCAAATCGTAGTTCGTTGGCGCGAAACTCGACATGTTATGTTTATAGAAAAATACGAGGGTGGTCCCTGAAGTACCCGACCTGACCTAGAGATTGCGGTAGTTTTTGAAAAATATAACTCTATTAGAAAGTACACAAACTATAAAGCATATGTTTCAAGATTGAAGACGCCACGTTGTTTAGTATTTGTTTGCCAGCCATCAATAGTGAACGTTTTCAGTGAATTTGTGAAAGTGGAAAAAATTGGTCATCGTTATGTGGTACAATACTTTTACTTGGAAGCCTCAGCCCAACCAATATAAAAGCTGAACTGAATTCTTCTCTGGGTGAGTCTGCTCCTTCGTTTACAACAGTAAAATATTG
>NW_014565269.1:0-1362 GCF_001313825.1 Dinoponera quadriceps | reverse complement strand
AACCGTGTCAAAACAATACAATACGCACTCGCTCGTTAATATGCCGCGGTGTACCCGGGACGTCCGCTTCTCGCGATGGATAATCGACCGGCCGTCAAGCCAAGGGGCCGGGACCTCGCACGCCACGAAAATCCCAATCACAAAGAATTAACAAATAATAGAATGCGGTGAAGCGGCCTTACAATTGCGGGCTCCCGGGCGGCTGGTCCTCGTCGGTAATCCTCTCTCTCCTGCTCTCTCGCGCGCTCTCTCTCTCGCTCTCTCGCTCGCTCTCTCTCCGTCCCTTGCTCGTTCTCTCTCTCTGGTCACCGCCAAGAGTCTTTCAGCGCCGGGACTCCTTCACAAAGGTCACACGCGTTTTTTCCGATACGGCAGCAAAAGCGCGAAACGACAACGTGAGACGGTAAAGGAAACTCTCTCTCTGTTTCGACGACAGCNCAAAATTCTGTAACCGCCAAGGTCGTAACGAGCCGCTACCTCTTCCCCCTTCCTTTTCGGCAGCCGAATCTTTGCCGGCGGTGCCCGAGTCGCCTCCGAGCCCGCCGCTCCACCGCCGGTTTTTCCCAGCGCGGTCCCGTGGCTCCGTTATCCTGAGCGCGATCTCGGCCCGCCGGCCCTACCGTCGTCGAGGGGTCGAAGGGGTAGCCCCGGTGGTGTCGGCAGCGGCCCCTCGTCGGTCATCTCAGAACAGAGGACGGCGTGGTCCTCCGCCCGGCAGTGGACACTCTTTCTTCTTCTCGCCACCCTTCGGAGCGGGGTGTACACTTGGTCGGGGCGCGGGGCTCGCCTCTATCGCTACCGTGCGCCTACGGCGCGCGGTCTCCGCTAACTCAAAAAAAGGAGTACAAACAAAAAAAAATTAATAACATTAATTCGGCGCGCTCCTATGAGCACGCCACTCGCCCTACGATAGGGCCTTCGCCCATGGGACGGGCGCTCCGAGCCGCCACGTCACAACATATATTACTAATGTCTACCGAATAAATATTGTTTAAAATTTTTTTATTTTTCTCTCTGTGTATGCTAACAAATTGTATTGTTACCCCCAATATGTNTGCTAAATTTATGTTAAATTACAGACTGCAATGAAATGTTGATAAATGAATTCTTTTCGTGTAGCTCGAGAGGTCCTTACGAGAAAATCGTCCGCGTCGTACAAAAGTTTGGCGCGAAAGATTAATAGCGTCAGCGCGAAAATAGAAGATCAGACGGGGTCGCGAACAAAAAGGAACGCCAATTACCAACTAATGCAAACTAACTGAAGCGATTCTACCGAAAGAGAGTCGCCCGATATAGATGTGACGGATGATGACGTTTTTCATCGACGCGGTATTCTTGAACGGATACTCTTGTCTTCACCTC
>NW_014565268.1:0-349 GCF_001313825.1 Dinoponera quadriceps | reverse complement strand
GTTAAGTTGCAAGAATTAAATTTATTTACGTTTGAGGAATTGTTCTGAGTTAAGTCGTACTTGAAGTAGAAGCCAAGAAAGAGTCGCGAGGGCGAGAGTGTGTGTGTCGCTCGGCTTCCCGCGTCACCCTTTTATAGGTAGGTGATGAGACACCCCCGCGAAGGTTCCTCAACACCCAATCAGGAACAAAGTACATTTCACGCTATCAGAAATGAGTCATATGGGTTTATCTTACAGTTCATTAGAACTGTTATTCTTTCGGCGTTATGACTGCCGACTGTTTCATCCGAAGCGATGATTTGATACCTCGGGGTATGTCTTCCCAGAAGATATCGTTTGACATTCGATA
>NW_014565267.1:1401-1648 GCF_001313825.1 Dinoponera quadriceps | reverse complement strand
AATATATATACAAGGGTTTTTGAGGTCGCTGATCACGAATTTGAGGTTACATTTTCAAAATTTAAGATGGCGGATCCAATATGGTCGATCAAATTCTATAAAATACTTCAAAATTACGAGAAAATGTGTATAGGTCTGTTTTTGATGTCACTGATCACGAATTTTAGGTTAGATTTTTAAAATTTAAGATAGCGGATCCAATGTGGGCGACCAAATTTCATGAAATGACTGTAAATCATGCCATAAT
>NW_014565267.1:0-1351 GCF_001313825.1 Dinoponera quadriceps | reverse complement strand
TAACTGGAACCTTGTAAAACCTTTATATTTTTGTATTTCAAATTTAGTTACTTATCACTTGTAAATTAGGGCTAATAATTTATATTCAAATATTCGTAATTTTGAATATTCGAATATTCGAAGTTATTTGAAAAAATCTCGAATTTGAATTTTCCGAATAATCGAATACTTGAAGGTCAGAAAAAAATTGAACGTTCGAATATTTGAATAGTCAAAAATTAAAAATTTGAAAAATTATAATTAAAAAAAATTAATCTCATCGTTATTTTAATTATTTAAAAATTTAAATATTACCTTTTTGAATAATATTTGTTTGTACGAACATTTGAAAATTTAAATATTATTCGTTTCTTTAAATATTCGAAACTTCGAATAATATTTAATAATTCAAATTATTCCAAGCTTCAAAATTTCGAATCTTCGTAAAATTTGAACCCCTACTTCTAATATCTTCATCACACGTTACTAGTCCGATTTCACTTTCGAATACTGATATTGTTTATCCTATCCAACTGTACGTACTTCTTTGATATCCGAGTATTTTTTCTTTGCCGAAAAAAATAATTTATTTTCGACTTCCTTTTTTTCTACTCGCACCTACTATTAGTTGAAACATGGCACCAAAACGCAAACGAAAGTCAACAACTAATCGGGTGAATTATGAGGTTGACTCATCAGATGATACTTATGATCAAATATTATTCCTTCCAAATTCAAATGATTCTGGAAGCTCAGATGAAGAATCCGATAATGATCACGATGGCGCTGTAATAGATGAAATTCTATACGAGTATTTATACACAAAAGTATCTAGGTCATACGATGATAACTAAACAAAGTTAGAGGAAGATCATGAGTACGTTTGGGTTGACGGTGAGAGGAAGTATAACAATGAACTAATAAACGAATGTTTTCTCAATGTAAATCAAATAAAATCTATACGTAAATCTTCACATGTTCAACTATTTGAACACTTTTTTTCAATCGAAATGAAAAATTATATAGTGGAAGCCACCAAAAAGAATCGGTATACTCTAAATTTGGATGATTTGAACATTTATTTAGGAATTCTCATTTTATCAAGTTTCAACAAACGTAAATCTCAAAAAGATTTTTGGTCACTTGACCCTCTTTTATGTTGTGATATAGTTCGATCTGCCATGCCACGTGATACATTTCTTGAAATAAAATCGAAAATAAAATATTCAAAAACTTGCGACGAAAAAAAAGATGATAAAGCTTGGCGAGTTCGGATATTGCTGAACAAATTTCGTAAAAATATTCAAAAATTAGGTTTTTTTAAATCTGCGTTATCGGTCGACGAAATGATGGCTAAGTCCTACGCCAGAAC
>NW_014565266.1:0-1832 GCF_001313825.1 Dinoponera quadriceps | reverse complement strand
CTTTCCAGAGCACTCCGCCGCGAAAGGGTTAAAGAAGGCAACCGAGTCCCGCGTCCGAGTCTTTGGGATCCCTACGCTCGAGACTCTCTCGAGCACGGCCCTTGTCGCCCTGCGAGTGGCCTCAAAATCTCGTAAGTCCATGTGACCCAACCTTCAGGACGCCACGGACCTCCAACGAGTTCCAATTCCCGATTTTCTTATCGCGCCTATGTCGCCANCACGGACCTCCAACGAGTTCCAATTCCCGATTTTCTTATCGCGCCTATGTCGCCAAGAAGCGACGGCAACTAACTTGCAATCACAACGCAACTCTAATACTTTTCCTACCCGCGGCTGTACAATGACTCTCTTTCTCACCCACTCGCCGCCCGAAGTTCGATTCTCATCAGGACTCGTCCCGATATTTCGGCCGCTTCGCTCGCTTGCTATCGAGAGGGACGTCCATTCCGCTCGCCGTCGGGCCGCACAATGAGCAGAGCTCGTTACTTAGCGCAAGAGGCAACCGCCGCAAGGATCTGTCACGCCGCTCGATGCGGTCTCCGATTGGTCCTGCTGGGTAGATCACGCGTATCAAGGGTGCTCGCGGGGACCTCGCGTCCAATGTTGTTATCTTGATTCTTGTTTATCCGTGTTCTTTCCTGGGACAACATTCGGCAGCTATTGGGTTCGCAGTATTTCTCCGGGGCGCTCTTTCCGCAGAATCCTCCCCTGCTTGCTCTGCGACCGGGATCGCGAGATCTTGCACCTTTCTTAACGCAAGGTAGCCATCCCGCTGTCTGTCGCCAACCGTTCGTCCGAAACGAAGTTCTCCACGTCCTTCCGCGTTTCGCTCTAGTAGCTCCTTCCGAGCACTTGCTCTCGTACGTCCTTGACTCCTCACGGCAACTCCGTTTCCTTTCTCTTTCCTCTCATCCGGTGTTCTAGCCCAGGGTTTTCTTACACTCAAAAAAATATATAGTAGCCGCGGGTCTGGTTTTGTGCGCAAACGACGCACAATAGTCAAAAATAATAATTTCGGTCGCCTTCTCTCATGAGAAGACGCGACTTTCCGGCACTTCCTCGGCCAGGCTACGGCCTGAGTGACGAGCAAAAATTTGCATCGTCACAATATATATATATTGCGTCTGTTGCGATTCGTAAGTGCGATATGATTTCTACCGAAATATATGTTATTATGTCCTACAACATTTTACCGTCACCCCTTTTATCTCTTTTTCTCTTTCTTTTCTTTTCTTCGTTTCGACACCCAACCGAGTATCACTATAGGTATGAGCCTGTGCAACCGCAATCGCGTTTCACGCGTGCGAAGTTGCTGTTCCCGCCTTATTTGTATAAGCGCAACTATTAAATAATTATTACTTAGTCTCGTTTGATATATTATAAGCGTGTGACTTTAAGTGCCGATAAGTGCCTACCACGCGTCTGATTTTTGTCAACCTATTTTCCAAAAAATGTTTTCAACGTTGTTTAGTTGGTCAGTCGTATACTTTAGATGACTTCACCTCCGTTATCAAATTTACATTCGGAGTGTCCGGTAATGCTTCCATAGCTTAAAGACAAAAATGAGATGGCCTACGGCCCAGAAAATTGGCACGTTCACGAGCACTTTTGCGCTCCGCTTTCCTTGCTAAATGCGTTTCTTTATATTCTTGTCAATAATGTCTGCTAAAGTTCTATGATAGCGAACGATTTCGAGACAACAAGTGTTATTTATTAAGCTCTAAATTAACGCCGCATTCCAAATTTCTAAATGATCAATTTATCATCGGTTAGCGAAAATCGTGAATTTTCAGCGTGTGCCTGCCCTGTTTATGTGCAGTGACTGTATCAGC
>NW_014565265.1:0-1006 GCF_001313825.1 Dinoponera quadriceps | reverse complement strand
CCAGCCGATAGTTGACGATGAAAAATTCAAACCCTCAAGTTTGTACAACATGGTCCGAAAATTCACCCTATCGAAAGCCTTCGAGAAATCGAAAAAGACCGACACCGTGATCATTCTCCTATCCGCTGAACGTTTAAGTTCATCAAATATCTTTACTAGGCACATCTGAAATACCGTAGAATGACCGTGTCTATATGCGGATTGATAAGGACCGGACAATTTATGGTTCTCGATATATCGTGACATTTGCTCCTTCACGCATGACTCCAGGACCTTGGAGATAACCGAAAGTATAGAAATTGGTCGATAATGTTGCACCGTAGCAGAAACAGCGACTTTAGGAATTGGGCAAATGCGAGCAGACTCCTATTTAACTGAAAAAACCGCATGTATGAGAGAGAAGTTTAGAAGATTCTCGAAAATCGGCATAAGGTGAGACATCACTATCTTTAACACCCTCAAAGACAATACACCAGCACCAACTGCATTGTACTTTATCCTAGAAAAAGCCCTATAGATATCCACAAGTGTGATGTATCGCGTGTGAAATTGATATTGGTCAAAATCACTGCCACCGCCGATAACAGGCACCTAACACTATCGTCCGTTCGCGGGTGACGAAGTCTGAGCAAAGAACTTACTTAGCTCGTCTACTTTGCAGAAGAGATGCTTTTCAGACTCTCTCGACTTGACGAGGCTAAGATGTTTCAATTTTGTTCATACATAAGCCGAATCTTGCAGATTATTAAAATCGGCAAGGTAATAATTGGGCTTAGCGGATCGTACCATATTCTAAGCTTTGTTTCCTAATGCCCTATATTTTTCATAATTATCTGCGTTTCACTTTTTTCTACACTCACATCTGGCTTTATTTCTTTCATGCATCGCCGCCCTGACATCCATGGTGATCCATGGGGTAGGAATGCGCTTGCAGTGCATTTGCTGCAGGAGCACATTTCTATTTAAGCAGTCAAGTAGATGCTCATTAAAAAACTCGATCTTATCA
>NW_014565264.1:0-298 GCF_001313825.1 Dinoponera quadriceps | reverse complement strand
ACTCGCAATATCCAAAATTTTTGTCGTAATGTGGCCAGCGTAAGTTGTGTACCAGGATGAAGTGATGGCAAATGTGCTTGTTGAATTATCAAACAATGATAGGATGAGGCGCTAAGAGAATTAGATATTTGACCTTAAACGGTATCGGAGCGTTCATTAACCGCCCGCCAATACGAATTATTCCGACGTTATCCTGAAAGAGATTTAAAGCCACAAAAGTTCCCTTTGAAAGAAGCGACTTTTTATTTGTTAGCGCGGTTAGTTCGCTAAATAAGACTTCCGCTTGAACGTATTTAAT
>NW_014565263.1:0-1322 GCF_001313825.1 Dinoponera quadriceps | reverse complement strand
TACGAAAACAAGATAATGTATAAGCGTAATAGTCAGAAAAACCTCAGTCCTAATAAGTAGGTCTGTAGTGTCGAAATCAGTGATCTATATAAGAGTAACGCAGGAGAAAGACAGAGCATACCGTATCCGATCCACTCAGTGTAAAAGTACTTATACGTAACGATGGACACTCTCCTGGCGACGTTATATCTGCTGGATTTCAGTTACATTCTGCTGGCATTAATCTTCACCACATTGTTCGCCTTACATTACTACGTCGAGTCCAGTCATGCCGTGCAACTTTCGCTGAAGTTACCACGTACGTAAGGGGCTTCAGCCCGACTAAGACTTCAATAAGAACCGAAAATCTCTATCGTGATATGTCCCACTTTATGCTTGAATCATACTCGTATGGTGTAAATGAATGTGCTAAAATTACTGTATATATTCTTCCAGATCCACCACGAGTCCCTATTATTGGTCATTTTTTTTTAACCCTACAATTTAATTCAAAAGATTTTCTAATTATGGTCAGGAAATATTTCGCTCAATACGGTCCGGTAATCTCATTTCATTTAGGAACACAAGTTTTTATCTACCTAACAGATGCGCAAGATATAGAGGTAATCTTAAGCAACCCTGAGCACATTACTAAATCCACGGACTACAAGTAAATAAATCCAAATCATTAATTGCGAAATAGGTAATTAAAATGTCGCGATAATAATAGAATAATGATCGAAAAGTAAGTTTGTATAGTTATGTTTCCATCATTTTTGATGCCATTTTGACATCGTCATGATTTTCATTTCGGTTCTGAGTTGGACCATTAATCAATAAGAACTTATTTAATTTCAATCATCTCATATTGAAAAGCACCAGTATAATTCCCGATTCTCTTCAACCTAAATTTATATTCATCATATAGATACCTTAAGCCGTGGCTTGGAGATAGTGTACTCTTCACTCACGGCACCAAATGGCTAAAACAGAGAAAAACGATATTAGACACATTTCGTATACAAATATTGAGGACATATGTACCTGTATTTTATGAGAACAGTCAGGATCTGGTGAGGCGACTTGGCGATGAAATCAACCAACAATTCGATTGCCATGATTACTTATCAGAGGTAGCTGTTAACATTATAGTGGAAACAGCAATGGGTGTTAGCAGAGAGAAGGTTAAACACATCGGATTTGACTATGCAATGGCCGTTAGGAAGTAAGCATTTCTGACGTTGTTATTTTGAAATAGTTTATTTAACACTTCATTACCTTATATTTAAATGTTACAGACTGGGCGAGATCGTGCACAAAAGGCATTTCAATCTGTTGTTACG
>NW_014565262.1:0-334 GCF_001313825.1 Dinoponera quadriceps | reverse complement strand
CCGACAAAACATTTTACCAGAAACCGGAATATACTATCCCGAAGGTTTTTGACTCGCTAAATTCAAATCTGGCCTCAGAAATGCTCGTTTGGCTCAGGTTTCCGAAATATTATAACCTAAATGTGCAAAAACGCGATTTTAGCCTATATTTGAGGTCATGCAGCATGGAGAAAACTTTCTTTTTCAAAAAAACTGTTCAAAGTATCTCAAAGTATAGGTCTCAATCTTTCAAATGCCGTTGAGTTTGCTTAAATATCTGTTTCTGTCAGCGATATATGCTATTTCAAAAATTTCAAATTGCATGAATTTTACAGGCCGACAAAATTTGGCAAAA
>NW_014565261.1:0-1180 GCF_001313825.1 Dinoponera quadriceps | reverse complement strand
TATATTTTGAGAATCCTAAGCGTCAGAAATCATGGGTGAATACAGGCGAACCATCGACATCCACTGCAATCGCTTTGGAAAGAAGACAATGCTTTGTGTTTGGTGGGATCAGAAAGGTGTAATCTATTATGAGCTGCTAAGACCTGGTGAAACCGTTAATACTGATTGCTACCAACAGCAAATGATCGATTTAAACCGAGAATTGCGTGAAAAACGACCGGAATATGGAAAAAGGCAACACAAAGTCATTTTGCTCCATGATAATGCCTCATTACACACAGCAAAACGGGTCAGGGAAACGATCGAGGCGTTCAGTTGGGAAATACTAACGCATGCTTATTCTTCAGACTTGGCTCCGTCCGATTATCATCTATTCGCAACAATGCGACACGCTCTCTCTGAACAACGCTTTAATTCGTATGAAAATGTACGAAAATGGCTCGATAGCTGGTTCGCTTCGAAAGAAGAAATGTTTTTTTGGCGTGGCATTCATAAATTCCCGGAGAGGTGGGAACAATGTATAAATAGCGATGGTCATTATTGTGAATAAAATATTGTTTATCATTTTTAAACAACAGACGTAAAATTTTTACAAAAAATTCCGGTTTCATACTTCTACACCTGGTATACATACATATTTAATAAAATATATTAAGAAAATTAGGTAAACATTGCCAATAAAAGTCATTGTCTTATATCCATGCATATAACAAATAATGTTAAATTAATATATATTCNTATGAAGTGAGCGTTTTTTTGTGAAATCAAAACACTATTTTTTAATGGGAAAGTAAAAAACATTTTATTCAAAGTATTGGCCATTGCTAGTTACACATTTTTCCCATCTTTCAGGCAATTTGTGGATTCCACGCCAATAAAACTGTTCGTCTTTTGAAGCAAACCAATTAGTCACCCAATTTTCGACTTTCTCGTAGGAATCGAAGTGCTGCTCAGCCAATGCGTGTCCCATCGATGAAAACAAATGGTAGTCGGAAGGAGCCAAGTCTGGTGAATACGGCGGGTGGGGTAGCAGCTCCCAGCCAAGTGCTTTGATCGTATCCTGAACCAGTTTTGCTTTGTATGCAGGTGCATTGTTATGGAGCAAAATTACCTTGCCGTGTCTTTTGGCTTATTCTGGTCGTTTTTCGATCAATGCATAGTTCAAATTGCTCATTTGTTG
>NW_014565260.1:0-246 GCF_001313825.1 Dinoponera quadriceps | reverse complement strand
GAAATAAACAAAATGGCGGCCTAAAGACGAAACAAATATAAAAATCTTCAGGAATTTTTTACTAAAAAACGATAGACTTTAGGAAAAAATGTTATAGAATAAACAGTTCTTAGCATTCATTAAAGAACACGCTAAAATTTTTTTAGAATTTTTTGACGAGTTTTTGAATTGTTCAAAATCACCAATGTCGAAAATTTAAAAAAGTCATCAAAAAATTCTGAATAAATTCCAACGTGTTCTTTGATG
>NW_014565259.1:0-770 GCF_001313825.1 Dinoponera quadriceps | reverse complement strand
CCGTTTCCCACGAAAACTGCCCTCATTGGCGATCATCATTTGCCACTTCCCAAAATCTTCCCTATAAAAACCATACTCTCTAGCCGCTCTAGAGTCATTTTCTTCTTCTTCTTCTGCTGAGCTACGGGCTGTCCAAGTCGGGATCTCTTAAGTAAACAATTTTTCTCGATATTCCGGGATCCAAAAAATTCGGTACTCCATGATGAACGAACCCATGTGCTACGTACTATTCACTACAGTCGATTTACCTAAATCGTAAGTCTCTATTTCATATTTAAACATGACTTTTAATAATGTCAATCCAATCTCTAATCCCACTTCATTCCTTAAAACACACACATACACTGCGTAATTATTATCTTCCTTGTATTATATAATGTTGTTTATCTCGCCATACCGATATGTTAAACTTAATTGTCACGTTAAATCCGATTGTATCACATTAAGTTACATGGATTACTTTTTACTTAATTATATTTTAATCTTCATCTTTTATTTGCATTATTCCAATAATGCTGATTTATAAAATTTTGTTTAATGTTAACACATATATCTCATTGTTTAACTTTAGCTAACTGTTTCATCTTTTAAATATTGTATAACTTACAATGACTTTTCTCATCAATTTATCGCTATTATTAATTCATGTGCGAACCAAATTATGTTATTAATTTAATTAATAAACTGTTTTATTCAAAATGTCCTAAATTTAACTAAGTTATTACATTTATTCATTAATTACCTTTCAATTACTTCAATAAGAATTCCCC
>NW_014565258.1:0-1333 GCF_001313825.1 Dinoponera quadriceps | reverse complement strand
GTATGCCCAAAATTGACAAACGATTAAAAAAGGGGGAGGCAGCATTTAGATCATCCGATAACTTATTAGTCTTAAAATGGATGGATAAGAAAGAAGTGTATATGCTTTCTACAATGCATACAGCAGAATTTAAAACGGTAATCAGGCACGGAGGAGAGAAAGTTATCCAGAAACCTGTATGCGTGTAAGACTACAACAATTCAATGGGTGAAGTGGATAAAGCGGATATGGTCATAAGCACTGTGAACTCGACACGGAAATATTTGAAATGGTACCTGAAATTTTTCTTCCATTTGTTGGACATTTGCGTCTGGAACGCTTATTGTCTGTACAAGCATAAGATGAAACGACCGATATCTATGGCAAGATTTCAATTGCAACTAATTATAGGGAGATACTGGGAAAGTACCATAAAAGTATAAGTCATCCACATCGAACGAGAAATAATTATCCATTGAGATTAATAGAACGACATTTTCCGTCGGTTTATAAATCGGTAGGAAAAAACCAAGAAGAAGGTGTGTCGTTTGCCATGCGAACGACAAAAGACGCGAAACTGTGTATAAATGTAAAAACTGTACTGTGGGATTGTGTGTCGACCCTTGCTTTAATATTAATCACTGTGAATTAAATTATTGAGAATTTTAATTTGTTATTGGAAAGTGTTTGTTGTTTGTTATTGTAAAGTGTAATTTTTAATTTTTAAATATATTTTTATTGATAATAATTGCAAAATCTCCAAATATGTTGTTGTATAACACTTAAAGAATCGTACGATCCGGAGAATGACGAGGCTGCACGGAAAGATGTAAGTCCGAACAGCAGTTTACCTAAGCGCAACATGCACACTTTTCGGCGCAGTGTNTCACATACTCATAGCTGACTCAATTTTCATCGAAAAAAAAAATGGTTCCATACTCGGGAGATATGTTGTTTAAACGTGAAATAATTTTTTTTTGGAGCTATTCAAAAAGTGTATTTATTTTAAGGTTTGAATGCTGAGAAAATTGTGTTTTTTAGGTATAACGAAAACCATTGAATTTTAATGAAAAAATGAATTTATTTCGGTATAAAAACACTTAAAAAATTACAGAATGTTTATTTTATTATAAAAAAGTAAAAGAAAAATTTAAATTACAAATTTGCGAACTATTTTACTCCTGCCTACCCCCACAATCAATGCAAAAATACATGAGATGATTATTACACATTGGACGATAGCACGATAAGCATTGTATTGTCGTTTTAATATCTTTATGTGTGGGACACAGATCACAGCGCTAGCGAGAAGGTAAATTTTGATCTTCAGATGCTTCTTGCCGCAATTCATCGA
>NW_014565257.1:0-408 GCF_001313825.1 Dinoponera quadriceps | reverse complement strand
AAAACCTTTTTTTATCGAAACTGTTGCCGAAAACCTTTTTTTATCGCAAATGCTGTCGGAAACCTCCGCTAAGCGCTAATGGATTCGTTATCAGAGGATGTATGCATATGTTTGTTACGAAGAAGGCTGGTAAAACCTTTTTTTTTTTTATCGAAACTGTTGCCGAAAACCTTTTTTTCTTATCACAACTGCTGTCGGAAAACTTCGCTAAGCACTAATGAATTCGTTATCAGAGGATGTATGCATAGGTTTGTTACGAAGAAGGCTGGTAAAACCTTTCTTATCGAAACTGCTGTTGAAAACCTTTTTTATCGCAACTGCTGTCGCAAACCTTCGCTAAGCGCTTATGGAGATACTTGGATTCGTCATCAGAGCACATTGTAAGTTTTTTCCCGGATGGGTCGGCGA
>NW_014565256.1:376-624 GCF_001313825.1 Dinoponera quadriceps | reverse complement strand
CTACTTTTATATTTCTATTTTGTCCTGCACACATGTCACTGTAAGCTATGATGTGTCTTTCACTTCTTAAATTTTTAACATGTTTTAAGATGCATGAAGCTATTTCTTGAGCAACTCTTGATGCAATAGTTTCATCTCAAACGTACATATGAACATTTTCGTTATGAAAATTGTGAATACCCAAATTTAGAACGTACATATTGCGTTTATAATATGCTACTGAAGTAGTCAACTTTGGATAAGGTAAT
>NW_014565256.1:0-218 GCF_001313825.1 Dinoponera quadriceps | reverse complement strand
ATGTTTAATAAGTCGCATTTTTGACATGTATCTTTGCGCGGTTGGTGGAAATGTAAATCAAAATCTTTTTTAAATATTTTATTCTAAGTCCACACATTAACGGCTTTTATTTTATTTTTCTAACAATGAAGCTCGTATAAATTAAACATTTTTCTAAGAGATAGATGAGGATGTAAATATCTTCTATTAGGATTATGAGGTCTGGTATAATGGGATAC
>NW_014565255.1:372-1020 GCF_001313825.1 Dinoponera quadriceps | reverse complement strand
TGCTATCGAACAAAATGATTCACTTCTCGATTCACAGGATATATCACAGTTTATATAATAAATTAACTATAGGCGGAAATGCATCAATCCAAAGGAAATAAAAAAATTAGCCGTAAATTAATAGCTCCTTGTGAATATCATTTGATATCGAGATAGAAGAGGAAACGGAAGAGGCTTTGTATAAAGAGGTGATAAAATCTTGGGACTAAAGTGGAAACGTAGTGGATTCTCACACTAATATCACACTAGTAGCATGTCCAACTCAATTCTGTCAGAAAAAACGTGGGGTATATCCTAGAAGAAAATCGTAATTTCCGAAATAATTAAAATAAATCTGCACTAAGAAGCGTTGTTCTGTGAGCATGAACTTTCAAAACCCTCTGAACGTTCAGTCAAATTATTTATGCGGCAATCTGTTAGCCGTAACGCCCGATAATTAGCGATTCGGTAATTAGCAATAAGTCGCGAACAAGTTATATGTTTGATGCGGTTGATTTGAGTTCCACAAGTAAGCATACTAATCGCAAGATTTATGCTAGCGCTACGGGAGCAATCTATCCAAGAAGGCTCATTTCTCTTCGCGCTGACAATTGAAGTATTCTTCATAGCTAGGTAAATTCAAACAGAGAGTAAGCTGGCGGAAAAACT
>NW_014565255.1:0-244 GCF_001313825.1 Dinoponera quadriceps | reverse complement strand
GAAAAATATAATAAAAACTAACAAGTCCATGGATGCTCCGCTCAGATATTATAGTATAGAGTGTTCACCCTACATTACTGTGTGATTTTTACTACGGATTCTGATTGTCTTCGAGAAAGAGACCTTCTTTTACGAAGATTTGATACCAACAACTTTTTCTAAATAATCTTCCTAAACCTGGACTTTCGTACTAAATAGCATTCTGATAATGATTGGCAACACTCACATCTTTCTGAAAAAATGT
>NW_014565254.1:0-787 GCF_001313825.1 Dinoponera quadriceps | reverse complement strand
GGCGTGTTCATAGGAGCGCGCCGAATTAATGTTATTAGTTTTTTTGTAGATTAGTTTAATGTTATTAGTTTAATGTTATTAGATGTTATTAGGTTAATGTTATTAGATTAATGTTATTAGTTTTTTTGTAGAATGCGATAGCTAATCAACGTGCGTTTTTCTATAAGAACTAAAAGATTATTGGCTACTGTATCGTTTCTTTCCGCGCGATAAGCGTTCAATGGTAAGAGATCGTTTAATCGATATTCGATTCTTTGTTAAAGGATTGAGTATCTTTTCGATGTTTCTAAATTTGATTAATCAGTATCAATACTATTTTTCATTCAATATTACTAGAGTTTGTCACAAACCTTACTAAGTTGCGTTCCAAAACCCTGCTCAACGGGTAGAGTAACATCTAATTGACCAATCAGAACAAAAACAAAGATTTCTTTACAATGATTGGTTAAATGATATTACTTCACCTGTCGAGTAGGGTTTTAGAACGCAGCTTATGTGGAGCATATGTCTAATTTTTATCTGTTCAATCTGATTTTCTAGTTTATTCGAAATTCAGTGAAAATATTAGCACTCGGTTTGCATTTTTAAAAATAGACAGTTTGTTTATGTCAAAATACGGTCAAATATAATACAAATGGATATTCAATACAAGAGTGTATTTTATTTGCTCAGCAGATTTATAAAATATATGATAAACGAAAACTTCATGTTATTTTTCTGTGAAAATGAATAAAAAAATCGTAGCTTTTATTCATTTTCTATAATAAAAATATAAGGATATATCTGT
>NW_014565253.1:0-571 GCF_001313825.1 Dinoponera quadriceps | reverse complement strand
AGGCACAAGGGGAAATATAGCGCGTACAATATTGTAAAATTTTCACAGGTTAGTTGTCACACACTTTAATCATTATCAAAAATTGTGTATATTATACATCAATTTCTAGAAAACAAGATGTTCAACGATTTTGTAATTTTTTAATAATATTTCTGCAGGTTTCTTTTATTTTCTATTCGTTTCTTATCAAAAATCGTAAGAGAAAGAGAGAGGATAGTTTCGTCATTATGTAACGATCCCCCGGCGAACACCGCGGCCGACCGAACATCCGTCGGCCGCAAAACAGCGCTCAGCGCCACATAAACAATTTCCACGCGCGGCGCACACGTCCGACACGTGTACACGTTAGCAACAACAGTTGTTGTTGCTAAACAATCACGTGTCGGAAAACCATGCCGGAGCCGTATAAAAGACCGCTCCGCCGTGGTAACGAGGCCGATTCCACCGGAGTCAACCGGATCGAAAGATCGTAACTGCTCCGGATCCCGAGTCGAGGGATCGCGACGGTGTGTGCGCCGTCATAGTTGTGTGTTCGTAGCCGAATTCGATATCCTTCCGTCTGGCAAGCTCG
>NW_014565252.1:0-519 GCF_001313825.1 Dinoponera quadriceps | reverse complement strand
TGTCCCCAGAACCGGCGTAGAGCCTGACGCCAAAGGTCTCCAATTCTCCGTCGCAATCGTAAAGGTTATCTAGGTAAGTATACTTGATTTCCTTGCGAAGACATATTGCAACACCTCCGCCCTGCCTTAGCCTTCTATCCTTTCGGACAGTTTCGAAATGTTTTATATTAAAGTTCGATTCGTTCGAAAGCCAAGTTTCTGAAAGTAGAAGAATGTCAGATTCTCTGGCAAGTTGGTTAATATCAATTAGTCTTGCGAGTGCGTTCCTACAATTCTACTGAGTTAGCTTGATCTTAAGAGGGGGATGGTGAGCCATTGTCGACGAGGTTAGGAGTGGTTTGGGTTGGGATCGAAACGTAATCCAAAGTCTTACTGGTTATTCCACTTTTGATTGGGTCTGCGCTCCCCCTGTTACATAGCTGTTCAATGCTAGTAAGTAATTTAAGAAGTAGAGCTTTCATACTGTGCGAGTCCTCGAGCAGTTTGGCGAACGGAGAGATAGGCTGTGAGATACTTTTC
>NW_014565251.1:0-728 GCF_001313825.1 Dinoponera quadriceps | reverse complement strand
CTGACTTTTACTCACAAACTTCGCATGCACTTTTGCACTCACCCAATAGCTTTATTGCAAGGAAAATAAAATAAAAGCCGTTAATGTGTGGACTTAAAGAAAAATATTAAAAAAAAATTTTGATTTACATTTCCACCAACCGCGCAAAGATGCATGTCAAAAATGCGACTTATTAAACATCAAAATTGAAGCATCGAATGATGATGAAGAAAAGAATAAACTTACAGAAGAACATGATGTCCATTTAAGACTAGCAGAATCAGCTAGGAAATCACTGAAACAAGATCAGGAACAAGTATCACGTAATTCAGATTATTATTTCGCTTTTTCGTTCAACTTGCAAAAAGCATTAACTTATCCAATGTTGACTACTTCAGTAGCATATTATAAACGCAATATGTACGTTTTAAATTTGGGTATTTACAATTTTCATAACAATAATGTTCATATGTACGTTTGGGATGAAACTATTGCATCGAGAGGTGCTCAAGAAATAGCTTCATGCATCCTAAAACATGTTAAAAATTTAATAAGTGAAAGACACATTATAGCTTACAGTGACATGCGTGCAGGACAAAATAGAAACATTAAAGTAGCTTTAATGTGGCTAAAAATTGTCCAAATTGTTTAAAATAATGTGGAAATCATAGATCACAAATTCTTAATATCAAGACAATCTTTTTTACCAAATGATAGAGATTTTGGCGTGGTAGAAATGTCATTAAAAA
>NW_014565250.1:0-529 GCF_001313825.1 Dinoponera quadriceps | reverse complement strand
GAAATGCACGCTCATGCATATTAAACAAATCAGAGAGCTGTATCCCATTATGCGCTGTGTATTGCAATTCGATCAAAATCAATCGATCATTTGCATACTTCCGATTGTGCGATTGTAAAGACATATCGACATTAGATTTCAAAATTTTTCAATTATTTAAGAGAGAGAGAGAAAGAAAGAGCTACGCATATTTATTATAATTTCAACGGGAGTAAAAGTATCTTTATCGAGATCGCAGACTACGAGTAACGAGGTTGTTCGATACATTTTCCTTAAGACTTTTATTCCGCAGAGATCACAGTTCATTTTTCTCATATGGTGGCGGCGACAGCTACCTTGGCTGATCATCGAGCAAGCCGATCTAAGTCGTCGATATATGAGTTTTCTTTGAAAGTTGTGTTTTGCTAGGTATTATTGATTACCTCTATCTCGAGCGGCAAGGTATGTCTCCTTAGTGAAGCACCGAATTTCAACTCGAAGTGAGAATATATGTGCTTCTTCCAATACTCGTGTTTCATTCGTTTGTTCA
>NW_014565249.1:0-623 GCF_001313825.1 Dinoponera quadriceps | reverse complement strand
AGTCCTCGCGTCCAGGAGTGCACTCGCGGGTTGAGCTTCTCGGCGCGCGTGGGATCCTCGGAGGCTTCTTCGCGTGCCTCGGGAATACTCCGCGTTAACTTTTCTACTAACGGGCGCGATGCACACACGTGTGCTCCTTGCGACGGCACGAGAGCAAAAGGCCGACCGTCAGGGTCGAAACGGGCGAGGTGTCGCAACGGTGGGGGAATCGCACGCGTGCGGGGGTCGATTGACGCGCANAATCAGCGGGCCGCTGTATCGCGTGACCAGTTGTCGGCCGTTGCTACGGTGGAGGGGGCCTGTTGTTCCCTGTTGCGGGTCCAAGGTCGTCCCGTTCATCACCAGTAGCGCGGTTGAGTCCAGTTGTTTGGCCCGCCCAGTCGTTTGAGGTTATGTCCGGTTGATGGGTCGGCCCAGTCGTTGGAGGTTACGTCCAGTTGATGGGTCGGCCCAGTCGTTGGAGGTTATGTCCAGTTGGTCACCCCTCCTCCGCACGACCTTTTCCCTGAGCCAGTAGTCAACAGGAAAGTCCTGGATCGGGTTGCTTCCCTGCCGTTTCTGGACAGATCTAAGGTTTCTTTTTCAGGAAAGAACTGGTTTCTGGGGTTGGTACCCGGTGAGAA
>NW_014565248.1:0-1346 GCF_001313825.1 Dinoponera quadriceps | reverse complement strand
AAAAATGATATTCTTCACATTCTCTCTTCGATACACACTCTCTTTATAACTCTTAAAACATATCTGAAGAGTAGTCGAATCACGACGCGTTTATATAGAAAAAAGTATTAGATTCAAGTAAACAATTACTCCAATATTCCTCAGAAAATTCTTATATAAATAAATATTACTTAAATATCATCATTTACTTAAATCTAGCACTTTTCCTCTATGTATGCTCTTATGCTCTTCTTAAAAACTCGATATTCCTGTGCATTTACTTCAACACGTTGACTACCGTTTTGATTTCTGTTTATTTTACAAAGGCTTCACTGGTAATTAAATAACCAAAGATATTGCTGTGCAACAAACAAATGCAATTTGAAACGCATGTATCATTGATATCTCGTTTTATTAGCTCTCTGTTTGCCGAGCAATCGATTTTTCAAATATTATTAATTGTACTTTACGCGTAACTTAATAATGCACAGTAGTGTCATAATGTCGATTACCGGTAATTGGTGTCGCAGCATTCAACGTGTTAAAGCGCGTATCATTTGTTCGAAATTGAACCTGACAAACAAATGTAGCGGAATGGAAATGTTCACGTAAATTATTTTATAAAATATTCACGTTTTGTAGAATATACCCATGCTGTAGTGTATCAGCTTCTGGCCTATAATTACCCAAAAATATATAATAAATACGACCAAGGACAAATAGCGTGGCGATGATCAGTTCCTCAAAATCGCTCAAATATTACGTAGCCAAGAAGAGCTGCGCATAAAAAAATCACCTTTGCACTCTCTACATAGAAAAAGTATTGCAGTATAAATTACTACGAAATTGTGAAATGTTGAACTATATCAGAAGTATGACTAAAATTATTATGTGTGTTGTAAACTTTAGTGATATGTAGAATAAAATACGTTACTAAAGATTACAAGATACATTATAATTTTAGTCCATAATTTCAATATGTTTTACTAGTATATATGTTTTTATTACTATACGTTTTGTTACTATATGTTTAACTAGTTTTACGTGACTTACCGAAGTTACCCCGAAACAACACACTTACACGCAACATATTAACAAATAAAGAGACGATTCCTAAAGAGATCAGGAAATCGTATGTAACAGCGAAACTGGACATTAGGAACTTGGCGAATTTTGAACGAAAGGAGTATTTTTTGAAAGTGTATGTTGCACAACGGTTTATGTTGCATTCTTTAAAATGTACCGATATGATAGCTCTTCTCTACATGCTCACGACATATTTAATATTTTTGTGTTGTACGAACAACATTTACTCGTTGCTTTCATGTCCAATATTTCATCGAAAGCGTGCTCTTCTCTAACTGAGA
>NW_014565247.1:0-549 GCF_001313825.1 Dinoponera quadriceps | reverse complement strand
CTTCAAAGTAAAATTCAAAGTCACCATTTAATTTCCCCCCAAATAATAGAAAACTTGTCCCTAAACTTTTTTGATCTGTGTCTTTCCCAGTGAGTTATTTGAGTGGTTAGATTAAAATGTGCCACTCTCTATATAACTTATCCGGCCAAAAATTTCAAAAAAAAAAATTGGCAGTTGGGTTAAGAGACGATATACCTTTCAAGTTTTAAAGAAAACNNNAGGATGTTAAAATGTGTTATAGAATGCGACTGAACTTCGTTTTTTTCCTTTTACATTGCGGAGTGATTAAAAAGTTAATTAAATATTGGATTTTGTGTTCTGGCAAAGAGCAAATAAGTAAAGATAATAGATTAGAATCATCTCTCAAGGTCGACTTAACATTGAATATGAATTTTCCAACATTTAATAATGACTCATGCTCCAACTAACGACCATTTGCACACGCGCACCAGCGATACACAACAAAATCATAACTTAATTTCATAAATATAATTTATTATAAAAATGTATTAGACAAAATATAATGTAAAAATGTATTAGACAAACTAT
>NW_014565246.1:0-505 GCF_001313825.1 Dinoponera quadriceps | reverse complement strand
ACGGAGAAAATCAGGGGAAACTTCCCCGGAGAGTGAAGTTTCGCCGCGGACATCGGTTCCGCTGCGGAATCGCGAAAATCCAAAAGACGTTACCTCCGGCGGGCGATGAGTCGCTCAAAGACTAAGTCCGAACGCGGCGTGTTGCTTTCGACGACGTTACCTCTGGCCGAGGTGTTTCCTGACGACCCGGACAACCGACCACGCGGGTCGACGGGGAACCTCCGGGGAAATTTCTCCGTCGAGGGCCGCTCCGATGCGGCATGCGGTTCCACTGCGGAATCGCGAAAACCGGGACGACGTCACCACCGGCGGGCGCCGAGTCCCTCACAGACTAAGTCCGAGCGCGGCGTCTCGCTCCCGACGACGTTACCTCCGGCGAGGGGCGTCCTGACGACCCGGACAACCGAGCACGTGGATCGACGGGGAACACACGGGGAAACATCCCCGTGCAGCGCCGCCCCGCTGCGGCCCGCAGTTCCGCCGCGGAAGCACAAAAACCGGTCCA
>NW_014565245.1:0-963 GCF_001313825.1 Dinoponera quadriceps | reverse complement strand
TGCCGCTGTTTTATGAGAACAGCCAGGATCTGGTGAGGCGACTTGCGCAAAATAACAGCGAGCGATTTAATTGCCATGAACATTTATCGGTCACAACTTTTAACATGTTGGTGGAAGCGGAGATGGGGATAAGTAGAAAACAGTTTGAAGACATCAGTTTTAATTATACAACGGCCATGACGAAGTAAGAGTTTTAATTTTGTTACTTCGTATCTACTACACGTTGTTAGTTTAAAGCTTCCCATATAACGTTTTATTGTCCCGTTTTTTAAACGTCACAGACTGAGCGAGA
Organism: Dinoponera quadriceps; assembly: GCF_001313825.1. Taxonomy (NCBI): domain Eukaryota; kingdom Metazoa; phylum Arthropoda; class Insecta; order Hymenoptera; family Formicidae; genus Dinoponera; species Dinoponera quadriceps. The sequence goes on along the minus strand of NW_014565245.1, from coordinate 671 downwards.
TTGTGCATAAACGACAGGTCGACATGTCATTACGATCGGATCTGTTGTTCCGTTTTTCGAAATTCGCCAAGCTGCAAGAAGAACTGTTACACACCGCCCACTCAGCGGCGAGGTTAGTGATCCAAGAGAAATGGAAGGGCATCGAAGAAAAGCAGTTTAACACTAAACCTACCAGTACCGGTCAAATTGACCGTTTTCAAACTTTTATAAAATGTACACACTTTAAACGTTATAATACCGTTATCGAACTATATAACAATTCTTAGAATATGCATATAATATTTTTTTCACTCTGTACTTCTAGTTATTTTTTCTCTTTTCCAAGAAAAATTTATCATGTGTCCTACCTACCGCGCTCGGTCAAATTGACCAGTAATTAAAAAAGTTATCGATTTTAGTATTCAACGCAGATAATAGTTGATTTATTGCTAAATGTATGTAAAATGAAGAATTTTCATTAAATTTCGTCCAAATTTATTTTTATGTAAGTTCAATTATAAACCTAAAAAACAAAAATTTCATGTTTCCCACATGAGAAACCAAACTAAATATTTTGTATATTTAAAATTATTTATAAAAATAATATATAAAATTAAATTTTTATATGCAATGTCATGTATAAATACATACTTATATATTATAGTATTGGGTGAGTGCAAAAGTTCGTGCGG
>NW_014565244.1:0-2998 GCF_001313825.1 Dinoponera quadriceps | reverse complement strand
CCAAATTGATAGCAAAATCTTCTTTTGGTGAATATCAGCTTTCGAGGTGATTTGTGGTGGCTCATCACATTTGGACCACAAACTTTTTCGCTTAATATTATCGTAAACAATTCATTTTTCATTACCAGTAATTATTCGCTTCAAAAAAGGATCGAATTCATTGCGTTTGAGATGAGAATCGCAAGCATTGATACGCTTTGTTAAATGAATTTCTTTCAATTCATGTGGTACCCAAATATCAAGCTTTTTAACAAATTCAAGACGTTTTATATGATCGTGGATTGTTGATTTTGGTATTTTCAACTTCTCTACAATTTCCCGCTTAGATATATGACGATCCAACTCGATTATGGCTTTGATTTGGTCAACATCAGCTTGCAATGGCCGACCTGAACGTTGCTTATCTTTGAGTGAAAAATCTTCAGAACGGAACTTATCAAACTAATTGCGGCACTGTCTTTCTTTCCTCGCCATATACGTCACGTAACTTTTTAGCAGCCTGCGCTGCGTTTTTTCCTTTGCGGAAATAAAAAAGTAAAATATGACGAAAATGCTCGTTATTGGACTCCATACTAAAACTGACGCCAAACTAACAATTTTTAACAAAAATACGTGTAATTTGCTTCTAAAGTCAACTAAGAGTGACAGCTTACAAACGTCAAAAGAAAAAAATCATAACATTGACAGAAGACATTCAAACAGACGCTTAAAGCCATCTATTGGAGCAATCGGTAATTACTTTTCGGGCAACCCAATATATCCTCATTTATTATAACAGATTTATTAATATCCTGGAATTGATATACCTCCCTTTCCCCATACGAGGGGGGACCCAAAAAACCGGATTTTTTGTATAAAAACTTTATTTATTAACTTTTTTACAAAATTCCTTCAATCACCTTTAAAGTACTCTCCATTAGATGGGATGCAGTTGTCAAGTTTTTTTTCCCACTGTTCGAAGCATCTCTGGAACTCTTCAACTTTGATATCGTTTAGTGCCCTTTGCGAAGCTGTGTTTACCGCCTCCACATCATCAAAACGCTTCCCTTTTCACCAAAGTCAGTACAGGTGATGAGAGTTGGTATCACGGGTATGGCCCAAAAACTAAGCAAGCGTCAAGCCATTGGAAGACTCTCAACTCTCCCAGACCAAAAAAAGCAAGACAAGTGAGGTCGAATGTGAAGACGATGATCATGGTCTTTCTTGATGTTCGTGGAATTGTGCATCTGGTATTTGTTCCCCCTGGCCAGACTGTTAACCAGCACTTTTATTTGGAAGTTTTAAGACGTCTGCGAGAGGATGTGCGGAGAAAACGCCCGGAAATTTGGCGATCAGGTAACTGGTTCCTTTATCATGACAACGCCCCCGCACACAAGGCCTTATGAGTGACTCATTATTTGGCCTCTCGAGGATGGCCTGTCGTTCCCTACCCTCTGTATTCACTAGACCTAGCCCCGTGCGACTTTTTTCTGTTTCCGAGAATGAAGAAAAATCTAAAAGGGAAGCGTTTTGATGATGTGGAGGCGGTAAAAACAGCTTCGCAAAGGGCACTGGACTATGGATATTAAAGTTGAAGAGTTCCAGAGATGCTTCAAACAGTGGGAAAAAAGACTCGACAACTGCATCGCATCTAATGGAGAGTACGTTGAAGGTGACTGAAGGAATTTTGTAAAAAAGTTAACCGTTCGCTTTCGATGAGTTCTCAAACAGCCTCGATGTTCTGCGCTGTGATGCTGGTGCAGGGACGGCGCGGGTAGGCAATGTTTTCAACACGCTCTCGTCCTTTCTTAAATTCGTTATAACACTGATTCACTCGATCCCATGAAAGGGTTCTTTTCCCGAACTTAGGGAATAAACGGCGCCGAATTTCAGCAGCATTTACATTTTCGTTGACGAGAAACTTAATAATAACACGTTGTGCAACTGCGGGGTCTACCTCTTTTTCGCTCATCGTGATTGCTGAGAGTAAGAAGCACGTGGCGCGCCAACGTTATTACTGCCTTCAACATGACCCCCCTTCACTTTCCAAAACGTTGCAGACCCTCACGTCGCCGACGGGCACGCAATTTAATAAGGCTCGTTTATATTTGATTTATACTCGTATTTCTTCCAGGTGATAACAAATATTAGCGATATAAACCGCTTTGTACGGCACATTATGTATTTTAGTGGAGCTGTCTTTAATATGTTTTTCTAGAACTGGCAAAGTCAGAAAATCATAGATTACAATGAAAAGGTGCACGAATACGCGTTTGACATGATATCAAAAACATGTTTCCAAATCACAAGTAGTGCTACGAATTGTTGAAATAATAAAGTAAAATATAGACGGTAAAATAGATTTTATTGATGTCTCGTCGAACAGCGATTCGAGATAACCATTTCGAGGAAGCCAACATCGTACAAAATAATTTATATTATTAGTTTGTTATATTTACAAATATAATGTTCAATACTATGACATGCCAAATGCGACTAAGAAACTTTTAATATTAATCATGTTGAAAAGAATAAAACCATCTCAGATAAGGGTCGGCAAATTTATCGTGATGTACGTGAATTTTAATGCGGTAAGTATACGATTTCATATATAAATATAAATACCTGTTTTCCTCATGAGTTTGCAACGTGTTTTTGTCTTTTAGGTAATAGAAAAGCATAATATGACGAAAATGTTTTTGATTTACTAATATGTGGATAATTTTATTTAATTACATAAGAAATTCATTTAAGATGTACAAAACGTTTCTTCGGAGCATGATATTTGTTTTTTATCAGTTGAACTTAATTGCATTAAGGTAATGCGAATATCGTCGTCATATTTTATGCTACTATTCAGTAAAACAGTTTTGAAATATAATTTAACAATTAGTTCAACTAATAGAAAACAAATATCATGCTCCGAAGAAATATTTGAACATCTTAGATGAATGTCTTATGTAATTAAATAAAATTATTGAAAAAATTATACAAGCAATATGTGTTATTTTTAAATTAT
>NW_014565243.1:0-1576 GCF_001313825.1 Dinoponera quadriceps | reverse complement strand
ACAATTAGTGAATTGCAGCTTTGAAGACAAAAACGCAAGTCCTTTTTGCGTCGAATTGTGACTGGCGATGAAAAATGAATTTGTTATGACATTCCTAAGTGCAAAAAATCAATTGTTACGACATTCCTAAGTGCAAAAAATCATGATTGCGTCCCAACGGAACATCAACATTAACGCCAGAACGGATATTCGTGAAAAGAAGGTCATGCTGTGCATTTAGTGGGATCAAATCGGTGTAGTGTATTATGAGCTGCTGCAACCGAATCAAATCATCAATGCTAAACGCTACCGACAATAATTACTCAATTTAAATCGAGCAATTAAAGAAAAACGCCCGGAATACGGGCAAAAGACAAGACAAAATATATTCTTCTCCATGACAATGCTAAACCACATGTCGTAACACCGGTGAAAAATATCTTGGAGGTATTTAGATGGTATGTCTTACCCCACTCGTTCTATTCACCAGACGTTGTTCCTTCAGATTACCGTTTGTTTCGGTTAATGCTGCATGGCCTTTCTGAACAGCACTTCAGTTGTGCTTTTGAAGATATCAGAAAATAGCTCGATGACCGAATCGCCTCGAAAGAACTTGAATTTTTCTACCGCGAAATTCATGTGTTTCCCGAAAAGTAGGAAAAGGTTGTAGCTTCCGAAGGACAATGCTTTGAATAAAATATAATGTACTGTTTTTTCTTTAACTAAACATGAGTTTTTGTAGTAAAACCAGCGAGAATTAATTCATGCTCTTAATATATAGGACCCACAATTTACGTCGATTCTGAGCGGCAATTTGAGTGGAATTTTCATAACAAAAATATTCTCAATGGTTTGCCAGTACATCGGAGAAGAGACACGACCATATGAAAATATTTTGGTTCTACTGAAAGGCGAACCCGGAACCTCTAGTACAGCAAACCAGTGCGTGGTCTGCTATGCCACACTCGTACTTTTCGCAATAGTTAATAAGGAATTAATTAGCCAATCTGAACGGATGAACGTACAAAAACAATCAGATCGCTGCTCACTCTATTGTTCCGCCTAGAGCTACTAGGTCATGAAAAAAAGATACCACTATTACATGCGGCAGCTGACTCTTATTGTTATTAAAAAATTCTAAGGTGTAAGCCATTTTCTTCTATATAAAGTACAAACCATCTTTTTTTATCAATATATACTCCAATCTTTTTATACTTTTTGATACGGCCTACCGTTTCCCATATGTTCATTCGCTCATTGTCAGATTTATTAATTCCTCTTTAACTATTAGGAATTTTGTAAAATGGTAAGTGATTTTCCTGTTTAGTTTACGCCGTCCTATTCCTACATCACAGATATACTAAAAATGTTAGATACTCTGTATATGTATACAAGTCTGAAATTTTCTGTACAAGCGCTCGTGTATAAATATAGAAATAAAGCTAAGTAGAAAAGTTATATTATACTATCTTGCAAAATTCACAATAGTTAATAAAAAATTAATCTCTATATATCAATGTGCACACGGAAATCATTAGTCTAGACTTTACAGTTATCTACTAGGTGCGACGATAGAATCCAGACAAAATTGAATTTG
>NW_014565242.1:0-631 GCF_001313825.1 Dinoponera quadriceps | reverse complement strand
TTAACGTGATTTCTGTGTGAAATAAATGTATAAGGGCACGTTTGCACCGACCATCCGTCGGGTCGCTCCCCGGCGCTTTGCGCTACACTAAACTACACGACACGCACGTGACGTGCTTCCGCCAGAAGCGTGATCGCGTTCGTGTCAACAAACATAAACAAACGGTCGCCATCGTATACAAAATCCGACCGGCGGAGGCATCGAGGCCGATTCCGCCGGAGTCAGTCACAANTCACAACGATACATTCGCAGGCTGCTCCGGATCCCGATCCTCTTGCCGAAGAACCGAGACGGTATGTCCGTCGTCCTAGCTGCGTGTTTGCAGCCGCACTCGTAATCCCGCTTGCAGAGGAACCGAGACGGTGCGTTCGCCGTCTCAGCTGCACGTTCGCAGCCGTACTTACTATCCTCCTTCGGGACGGTGTATTGCCGTCTCCAACGAGAGTTCCCGGTTCTTAATCGACATCCGACCGACCGACATCCGGCCAGACAAGTGCAAGGTGGCGACTTCGCCGTCTCCGCCGAGCATCCTCGGCCAAATCACTGCCGTCCAAAAAGAACACCGGGTCTCCCGCGTTCACCGCGCCGGGTTGCACGTGAGCAACCGAGGGAGCGAATCCTAATTAGTAAG
>NW_014565241.1:0-13219 GCF_001313825.1 Dinoponera quadriceps | reverse complement strand
GAGAGAGAGAGAGAGAGAGAGAGAGAGAGAGAGAGAGAGGGAGTGTTTATTTTATACAGAATGTGTTAAACTGTAGCAGACAAAATAATTAATTCCTCATTAAGTATTGCGAATTTTACAAAATAGTACATAACTTTTCTGCTGAATTCTATTTGCACACCACGGGAACTGAGAACGTTTTGGAACACCCTCTATATTTTGGAAAAAAATAATATATATTTTTTCTTTTTATTGTNTATTTTGGAAAAAAATAATATATATTTTTTCTTTTTATTGTTTCGTAATCGATGTTAAACTGTAGGTCCAATATACTGTGTATAATCAGCGTACGTATCACATGTATAGAGTGCGTCAGCTAAATCTGGATAAAATAAACAATATTGTTACGCCCGTGTTTTGATGACCGCGCTTTTAGCGCTCTGAACGTACAGCTGATTTTCTTGACAACGAGTCGTCATCAGCAGATGATCAGCGTTGACCGATAATCAACGGGTTAGAGAGATTCTCTTTGAGGCCAGTCGCCGTCACGTGTGCATCGATCTTTCGAGAGAGCTTGTGTCTGCGAGTTACGCGTGCTTTCTTGTAAATAGCAAATATATAGTTAAAGTTGTTTCCCACTTAACATTGTCTCGTTTTCTTCCTCCGCGCAAGCGTAACAATATATTGGGTGTGAGAAAAGTTCGTGACGTTTGACACTAGATGGCATTAAATGCTCAGCATTCGTAATTACTAATTGCATCGACAACATTAGACACAAGTGATATTTCAACCTTCGTTTTGAGCCGAAAAAGATTGGAATCGGTGAAGTAGATTAAAAGATATCTTATTTTTAATATGGGAACAAATATAGAAAAGAACTACATTTTTCAATATCATTACGAAGAACGCTGCACAGACTTGTGAAAAAATTTGTGCTGTTTACGGTGAAGATACTCTCAAAATCAGCAGCACAGAAATGGTTCGCTCACTTTCGTACTGGAAATTTCGATGTCAAAGATGAACCTCGCTCTGGTCGACAATCACCGAAAAGTCTGATGAAATCATGGAAAAAGTTGAACATGATAAGCATGTGAACAGTGTGGAGGTTGCCAGGGAACTTGGCATCGACCACAAAAGAGTTTTGAATTATTTACACAAAGCTGGATACAAAAAGAAGCAATATGTTTGGGTTCCTCACGAGTTGAATGTTAAGAACATGAAGGACCGATTTAACATTTGCGATACGTTACTGGAACGAAATGAAATTGAGCCATTTCTGAAGAGAATGATAACTGGTGGTGAAAAATGGGTCACGTACGGCAATCGAACTCGAAAAATATCGTGGACAAAGGAAGGAGAGAAGGCGCAAGCAATCGCAAAATCCGGATTGGCGATGAAGAAGGTGATGTGTGTGTGATGGGATTGGAAATGAATCGTTTACTATGAACTGTTACAGCCCGGCCAACAATTAATTCCGAATTCTACTGTAAACAACTGGAGAGATTACAACAAGCAATTGAGAGGAAGCGGCCAGAATTGATCAATAGGTGTGGTGAACAATAGAAGGTCGTCTTCCATTACGACAACGCTCGACCACACACATCTTTGATAACTCGACAAAAATTGCAAGAGCTTGGCTGGGAAGTTTTGATGCATCCACCATATAGTCCTGACATAGCGCTTTCAGATTATCAGTTGTCTAGGTCTCTGCAGAACTCTCTTAATGGTGTAAAGCTGGCTTCAAAAGAGGCCTGTGAAAATTACTTGAAGCAGTTTTTCGATCAGAAACCAAAGAAAATCTATCGCGATGGGATTATGGCTCTGTTCCAAAAATAGCAAAATATTATCGAAAATAATGGAGCATATTTGTTGGTTTGAATAAATTGATTTTAATACTCTAAGAAAAACACTTGAATTTTACTAAAGAAAAAAACGCGACGAACTTTTTCCTACACCCAATATATACTCTGTGACGTTGGTGGAGCTGCTACCGTTTCTCCGCGCGTCGTAAACATGCAGAATATTAGCAAAATATTAGCCGTGGACGGAGACACCGGAAAGCGTCGCCTACCAATCTCCAGGGAGAGGACCGAATTAGCAAATCCCGATTTAATTCTAAGACGTTATTTTTGTATTTGGCGTTTCACCGGTCCTGCGGAAGGCGAAAGCCATAGGTGGACCGCGCCGAGAGCTGTCGCGGAGGGAAAGCGGGACAGAATTTGGCCGGGCCACGACGTACGGGAGGATGCAGCGAATCCGGCGCACGCTCGTGAGTGCGAGTTAACGCGGGTTAATTGGCTACGTAGGAGCATCATCGAGCGCATCGTTCGCTGCTCCTGGATCAGCACGCGTGTGCAAGCCGGTGACTACGAGAGAAAGGGCAAGGAAACTTCCTCGGACGAGAAAAAATAATCCGAGAGATAACGTCGAGGATCCAGGACGCAAAAGGTCCTCGAGAGAAAATGCCCCGAGGAAGATGGACAATCGCGTAGCGTAAGATAGCGTACGCTACTCGTCCGATTTCGTTTCGCGAGCGCCACGACGTGCAAAATCCTGTCGCGTGCTAATTGGTCCGCGCCCCCACGCGTGTTACATAAGAGGGAGAGATCATGGTTGATGCAGGATCGAACGATAATCCTGCGTGTGCTTTTGCGTCTCGACCGTCGCCACGACTACTACGGCCGACGATTTCCAGTGTCCTGAGCTACCGCTTCCGGTACTGCCGAGCAGAGTGTCGCAAGAGGCGACTTAGGGGAAGGACGGAACTACTCGGTGAGGTTGCCCTTTTCTCATTTGAAGCCACGAACTTGCGTTAGAGCCGAATCACCTTGTTTGATGTCAATCATCTCGACATTTTGGTAGTTTTGTAAATTCTGTAACGTTGGGTGTGTTGAGCGATCTGAATCCGGCGGAATCTCGTGGCTGCGCTATCGTCGGCTTAGGGAAGGTTGTGAACCCGCGTATCCATTGGCCCTTGAGAAATCAAACGGCAAGACAAACTAGCCATTTGTGTTGTCCTTAACGTATCGTTATTGTCGCGCTGCGTAACGTTAAATGTAAGAATCCCGTAGATTCACGTATATCCGACGGTAGAATTCAATCATCGCGTAGCGTTGATCTAGCGTTTTCTTTCGCGTTTATGTAGCATGTTCTCTCGAGTTTATGTAGCGTTTATTTCGCATCTCTTTAGTGTTTCTCTTGCGTTCGTGTTGCGTTTCTGTCGCACCTATTTAGCGTTTCTTTCGCATTCATGTTGCGTTTCAATAGTATCTTTATCGCGTTCATATAGCATCTTTTTCGCGTTGGTATTGCGTTGTATGATACTCAATGTACGAATCCCATAACGGAATAGTAGATAGCAAGTCTTCAACGGTAGAATTCGGCAGCATCACTTATGTATTGCGTCCTTGGCATTCTATTTCGCGTTTACTTAACGCTCTGGTCGCAGGTAATTTAGAATTTTTGTCCACGTCCACCTAGCACTTTGGTCGCAGGCAAGCGGCATGTCTTTCGTGTATTTTCCGCGTTTTGTTCGCGGAAAATGTTGGCTTTCCTCTCGCACGTATTTTGCGCAATGGTTGCTGATAAACGGCGTTAGGAATTTTGAGTTCGTGTTTGTGACTCAGGGAGTGGCGAATGATAAAATATTCTCGCGTTCGGCTCGAGTTGTTCATTCGCCTACCGAAAAATTGGGTCTATCGTGTTTAGTCGCGTACTTCGTGTATTTCGTGTTTTCGTGTTTGCGTACTTTGTGTTAGCGTTTTCGTATTTGCGTACTTTGTGTTAGCGTTTTGGCGTCTTATCGTTTGGTGTCGCATGCGTTAATTCTGTAGTAGATTTCGAGTGGGCAAAGATTTGCATTCGAAAGGTAGCGTTTCGATACTCGCGCACGACGGTACGCAAGTCGCTCGACCTTGTCAGGTTCGCGCGAGTATAAGATATTGTGTTATCGTGCACATCTCGTATTGTTGCGTGCGTAAATAATTATTATTTTCGTATTAGCATAAGAGCGACCGTCACTACGGCGTCCCTTAGGATTGGATATATCGCGTTTTTAGTGTAATTTCCGTTTCTGACATAGTTTGTTTCCTCTATGGTAGTGGTTGCGAATTTATTTAAGTTATCAGTTTGGGGGGCCAAGGGGTAGTATGTGGTCTCAGGGGTGCTTATCCTGCTGACGGACGAACGCTAATAAAAACTTAAGAAACGCCATTTATTCCTACTTAGTACGATGCATATATGTCCTCGTCATGCCCCTTGGGTGATGCTAAGAGATGCAAGAGCAGTAAGGCAAACTCCTGACACCTTAAAATTGGGACTGTCAGCTAAAGGAGACAACCCCGACAGAAAATCATCGGCAAACCAGGATAGCTGGCAGTATAACAATGGATAAAACTATTTCGGGAGAAACTAGGTGGTATTCCGAGCATAAACTCGGGCAATCCACCCTCTTTTGAGGCAGGCCCCGCGGATTCCGGGGGGAGGGAGCAATCATTGCTTAAAAATGTACACGAAGACGCAAGTACTTTTGAATTAGAATTGGAAAAAATACTAGGGAAAACATTAAACAGTGAAGTGAAAGGTGCCTTGCAGCGCGCAATTGATAGAAGAGTTGAAAACAAAGTGGAACGAAAAATCAACGTGATCTTCCAAGAAAAGAAAGGGACAGCAGATGGAAAACCTCCCTGGATCCCTGTTTAACTTCGTAAGCATAAAAGTGATGCTCCAACTGAAAATCTCAAAAAGGTATGGCAAATATTAATGACGGATTACAGAGTCAACCCTGTCAATAAATTCCAACTTCTATCCAGTGAAGATCAGGAAGATGACTCTCTCAAAGTCAAGAACAATACTGAAAAGCAATTTAAAATTCCACCGATTATGATACCATCTGCACATGACTACAAAGTTATGACGAATGAACTGGATAACATAGCTAAAGACAAATATACATTAAAGGTTAATGGTGATAAAATCAAAGTAATGCCTACTGAAATAGATAGCTATCGAAGTATTTTTAAGCTACTACAAACTTTAAACGTCCAACACCATACATACCAGCTAAAGCAGGAAAAGACTTTCCGAGTTGTTTTAAGAACCTACATTACAACATTGACAAAAGCCGAACTGGAAAACAAAGGCTATACGGTAACAAACATTCATACTTCAATCAGCTGAGTAACTAAGAAACCACTCTCCATGCACTTTGTTGATTTACAAAACACTCCAAAAATCAAGGATATTTATGAAACTAAAATCCTTCTAAATTGTAAGGTTAGTGTAGAACCCATTCGCAAGAATAGAACTATCCCGCAAAGTGCCCGCTATATGTCGTACGGCCAGACAAAATATACTGTAATGTGACACCCAGATGTATTAGATGTGGATAAGCAGGTCACACCAATAAAGAATGTAAAAAATCCATTGAGGAACCACCAAAATGTGTATTATGTGCAAAAGCTCATACAGCCAATTATAAAGGATGTAAAATTTATAAGGAATTACAAGTTAAAAGATTTCTTTCTCTTCGACCAAAAATGTATACAGATCAGGCAGATAGATCTAACGATTCTAAAGTAAGGGCAACCTACGCCCTAGTCACACAAGCTGATGCTATAAATGAACCAACTGATGATGTCTCAGAAAACAAACCTAATAAAAGGGAAACAATCTCCTCTATAGACAGGCTAGAAAGGATTGTTTTTGACCTATTTGACGAATTAAGAAACATGAGAAAAATAATAATGACCTTACTAGTGAACAAAAATGGCGCAGTTTAAATTACTAGTCTGGAACGTCAATGGACTATTGGAACATAGCATAGATTTAAAAAAGTTTATACATACGAATGAAATAGATATAATATTAATTTCAGAAACGCACTTTACATGGAAAAGTTATTTCAAAATTGTATTCTATAATGACACTCGACATCTTAGCGGAGCAGCACATGGCGACAGCGCGATCATAATTAAAAACTCCATTAAACATCATGTATCAAATGATTATTAAACTGAGCATCTTCAAGCCTCCAGCGTCGTCATTGAAGTGTTACGTTCTGGAAGAGAACGCAACGACCGCACTCACAAACGCGAGGTCCAAACGTACCTGTATGCCGGCGGTACAGGTCAGAGAGCAGAAGGGTCACTTTACTCTGACGCGAGTTTACACAGGGTAGTCTTATTTTAAGTCAGGGTACTGAAACCCTTTACCTGGGATGGGACCGCGAGCGGAATAATTGGGGAAAGGGGTGAATGCGCGATGGTAAGAATATTAAATAAAGTGGAAAAATTAAGCTGACAATTTCAACATTTATTACTTGAAAAACAGGCGAAATTACAATATTAAATAAACGGTGAAATTACAATACGAGATAATATATGGCGAGGCTACAAAATTAATTCTGTGTGTGTGTGTGTGTGTGTGTGTGACAAGTAGAATATTTAACGACAGTGTCTTAAAGGGAGGGTAAAGAGTTGGGGGTAGGTGGTTCAGAAAGGGAAATAGAGGAATCGGATAGAGATGGAGATAGGTCTGGGGTCCGTGGGTTTGGTGTGGGGGAAAGCGAAGGTGGGTTAAGGTACCATGGGGGGGAAGCGGGAAGTGAAGTCCAGTAGGACGGTGGGGGAGAATAATCGCGAGAGGGTAGTATCTCGCCAGAAGGGCTTGGTGGTTGATAGTTGAGGTCAGGCGAATAGGAAGGGGAGAGGAGGAAACGGTCAGGTGTCGACGAGGTATTCCCGTCTGAAGGGCTTGATGGTTGGGTACTTCCATCTAGAGATATCAGCTCGGAAAAGGCCCTAAGCTGTGTTGTTAGCGTGTCGTCGCTAGCCTCGGGCAAGTTTCTATACGCTAACGCGAGAGCTTCAAGCCTGTCCTCTCCACGCAGGGTATTTACTATGATAGGACGGAGTATTAATATACGAAGAAACTTAAGCTAATTGGCACGAGTATAAATGGTACTGAGTACTTACTCGCTGATTTTTGGTGCGTCAACTTTTTCGAATCTCTGGGGGCCTGGCTGTCGTCTCGTGACTCGGATTATCGAATCGTCCGTATAGTAGCATTCACGGTACGTTGCACTCACAACGGTTAAATCGAGTATTGAGCGATTCTGATACTTGAACTAATTATCGGAATATCGAAACGAATATCTATAAGAAATCCCGAGTCACGCACAGGAAATTTTACAAAACAGGTGGTACTGGAGAGATCCCGATCTGGATAACAAAGCCGAAGTGGTGGTGGAAGCCGTAATGGTATGAACGCAAAAGATATTGAAAACGATGATACGTGACAGTGGTGTAACGGGCAAAGAGTGCTCGCGGCAGGAGAGTGAGGCTTATATAGGAAAGATTTTTTGGGGTGGCGGATGATGATCGCCAATGAGAAGAGGTTGCATGGAAAACGGATATAGAGGATTGGAAAACGGATATTCTGGAAAATTCTTAATATCATCTGGATGTCATAAATGATCCTAAGAACCTAATCCCATCAAGGGACCTGAGTCTGACCGACTATGTATGAAGGCGGATAAGATCGCAGACGCGTTGGAATACACACAGTGCGTTTAACGACGAGCCATCGTAATCTTATTCTTTTTACAATAATTCTTGCCCGAAGTCCGTCTGTTTCCCAAATATATATATTTATATATAAAGGAGTTCGTTGTTTCCGAGATACCCAGGACGTAACAGAAGGCTGGATTGGACAAATTACATTCTCCGCTTAATATTGTCCACCTCGCTTCGTGATTAAAGAAGAACAATTTACGGTTTTTTTCTAGAACTCTTGGCAACAGATTCATTGCTGGAGGCGATTACAACGCCAAGCACACAAGATGGGCTTTAAGGCTAATTACGCCGAGAGGACGTGAACTAGTCAAGTGCATGGACAAAAATAACTATCGACACATTGCCACTAGCAAGCCGACTTATCGGTCATCTGATCCTGGCAAGACACCAAATGCCAATGATTTTTGTGTCCTAAAAGGTATTTCAGCTAACAATGTAACAGCTGAAGAGTATCTAGATTAACATCTGACCATACGGCAATAATAATAACAATTAGCGCAAACATACTACAGAAGGAAAGCCCACTCACTCTCAGTAATTCAAACACAAACTGGACACTACTCAATGAACTCTTAGCAACGAATTTGAAAAAGGACTTTTTTCTCTAGTCATCTACTGAAATAGATGATGCGGTGGAATACTACACACGTAAAATACAATCGGCAGCTTATGTTCCAACGCCTAAATCCGTGAGGAAAAGAACAAGAAATTATAATTCCAAGACGATTATGCTTGCCATTAAAGTTAGAAGAAGGTTAAGGAAAAAATGAATGTAAAGTAGAGAACCTCAGGATAAAACGATGTTTAACGTGGCAAACAAAAAGGTCGAGGAGTTATATAGGAGTGAAAAAAATCTAGCATTCCAGACATATTTTCAAAACTTATCCATTATTAAAGACTTTAATTATTCACTATGGAAAGCGACACGTAAAATTAAAAATCAACCCACTCAAGTAATTCCTCCAATAAAAAATCAGACAATACATGAGCTAGGACGAACTTAGAAAAAGCCAAGTTTTTTGTTGAATATCTTGAAAAAGTTTTCCAGCCACACACAATTGAATCTCATCAGGATGAACTTCATAAGATCGAAAACACCTTGTTCTCGTCTTACTAGTTATCCCTAACTAGAACTCTATAAAGTTGGTGAGGTGAAAGAATTAACTCGCACAAATCTAAAAACGGGAAAGGCCCCCGGGTACGATCTCATCACTAATAAAATAGTTCATCAATTACCTGAATTAGCGCATAAATACTTGAATAGCATATATAATGCAATAATGAAGAGTGGTTATTTTCCATCTCAGTGGAAAGTAGCACAGATTATTCTGATACCGAAACCAGGCAAGTCTCCTGAGGAAGTTATATCATACTGTCCGATAAGACTCTTACCATTAGGTAAAATTTTTGAAAAATCCCTAAACAGACTGATGCCTATCTTTGAGAGGGACAATTTGATACCTGCACATCAGTTTGGATTTCATCAGAAACATGGTACTGTTGAACAAATTCACAGACTGGTGATAAGCATCAATCAAGCTTTAGGAGAGAAAAAATACTGCTCAACGATCTTTTTAGATGTTTCTCAAGCCTTTGACAGGGTGTGGCATCTTGATCTTCTTTACAAGCTGAGAACCACAATGCCTCATCCATACTTCCAGGTGCTAAAATCCTACCTATTGGATAGATACTTTTTAGTAAAATACCAAGATGTAATGACTAAACTCAGCCCTATCCATTCCGATGCATGATACCAGTGTCGTAGCGACTTATGCCGATGATACAGCCATTATGGCCATTGACAAATCATTAGACAATGTTACTGATGACTTATAAAAATATATAATTGTCCTGCAAATTTGGCTAAGGAAATGGAAAGTTAAGGTAAATGAGACTAAGTTTGTCCATGTCACTTTCTCGTAACGCCAGGAAATCTCTCCTCCGATTCAATTGAACAATCAAATAATTCCCGCCTCAAATGTTGCAAAATATCTCGGATTATATCTTGATAAACGTTTAATATGGAGAACACACATCTTCAACGAGAGGAAACAACTTAGTCTGAAATATTCTTACCTTTACTGGCGAATGGGCAGACAATCATCTCTTCCCCTTGAGTCCAAAATCACAATATATAAAACAATATTGAAACGAATATGGACGTATGGTATTCCACTATGGGGTACAGCTAGTACCTCCAACATTGAAATTTTGCAAAAGTTCCAGTCGAAAGTGCTAAGGACCATTTGTGACGTCCTATGGTTTGTTTCTAATAGATCCCTACACCACGACCTTAACATAAGAACAGTACGTGAAGAAATAAAACAATATAGCAAAAGATACCTGGAACGACTGGAGTCTTACCCCAACTATCTGGCAGTTAATCTGCTGGACAATAGCACACAAATTTTTCATCTAAAGCGACGGACACCGCTGGATTTAATTTATTAAGTGTGATGTATATGAAACAATTTGTAACACGTTGGGATTCTTGCAAAGCAATTCCAACTAACGTCTGTGAATAATGTACAACATTCGATTATTGTTTTTGGATAGATTGCGAAATTATGTGGAGAGGAAAAAAAATGTTATCAGTGTGAGAAAGACCGCTCGTACGACGTTTGCCAGAAGTTATTGCGTTGAGTCATTTCTGATGTTTCTTTGATTTTCTTTTGATTTATTGTTAATGAAATTTTCGTATCAAATAAATGTTATTTTCTTTTATTTTCGTTAAGGTATCGCATATTCTTACGCCTCTACCTTAATTGTTAGTGTGTCTGTCTTCTTTGCTCGAATTCGCATTTTATTACCCGAAGAACTTTTGACCTTGTTCTTCTCCGTTCCGACTATCGTGCTCATTGCGAACAATACAGGGAAAAATTCCCGCAAGTGCTTGGATTTTCGGTGACGCTCAAAGCGCTTGGCGTCCAACTTTCGTTTTTCGATTCGGTTTGTCTTTCGCGTAGCTCGTGGGAAATTAGCCTTGTTTCGCGATGATTTATCGCGCTAATTCTCTTAATACAGGAATTCACCATTTTTGCCCCGGACGACGCTCCGTCCCCGTCCGCCCAACCCTCGAGATTGTCACGCCGCAAGTCGAACTTTTGAACCGCCTTCGCTGGCGTTATTACGCTCGTAGAAACGGACTCGACGGTGTGAAGCGTAGCCCAGGGGGAGTGCTTTACCTCGCTGTGGTACGTTGTCGGTCACCCCGACTTGGTGCGCAACGCATCGCAAAAGAAAGGGAGAAAGACTATAGAACCCGATGCTGTGCGAACGCATCGTCTGGCATTGCAATGGATATAAATATATATATATAAATTTTTTTTTCTTCCAAGCTTTTTTCATTCTAAATAGACCGTGCAGATTGCTCGTACAGATATTATTGGCATAGAAATATACTTTTGCGTTACTTTATTTTAAATATTCAGATATAATTGAATTGCGTTATAAATTATAATTTGTATATAAATATATACACACTATATATTTATTACCGTAAAGAAAACAGTCGTTTGAAAAGTTAGCGACAGCGCATAAATATACTTATTTATTCGCTAATCGCCAATGACATTGGCAATTTTTCGTGTTTATTTGAATAGATTCTCACTGAAACATTATCAGAATGAAGACGATGTACATGTTACAAACACACGCACGCACGCACATACATATACATCTAAATTACACAACACACACACACAGATATATATATATTGTCACGTCCTAGACATGGTCCGCGATATGCGCGGCGGGAGCGGCTCCGCCATGCAGAGCAGCAATAAGAGAGGAGAAGTTGCAGAAAGTTATACGCATGGTTTGAAGTGGCATCACGGAATAATAGGATTATTAAGAAAAGAAACAAAAACAAATAAAACGAAATAGTAATATAATTTATTAATTTTAGTTTTGCGAATTTCGTGCATTTTTACGACGAGATAGCAACAGGTTTTTTCGCTATGTCACGACGAGATGAAATAAAGATTTACAGCTGGACAGTACTGATTCAGCGATAATGGTCCTTGAAATGATGACAATATAATAGTAACTTACGTTTGACGTCAGCTATCCCAAAATGGTAATAGGCGAAGGAGAAATACGGTCTTCTTAGGAGAAAAGAGAGACAGGCGGCCGGCTAGAGACCACTTGAGATGACTAACTAAGAGACGCGGTTGGTAAAACTTGGAGAAAAGATTAACTTGAAGAGTTGCGAAGACTGGATTGACACAAAAAAAAGTTCGCGGCTGCACAGATCAGACTCCCGACTAAAACTGGCTGTGAAAAGACTCGCGAGACTGATTTGAGAAGCTGACTGAAATTGACTGACTGATTGAAAACTGACTGTGCAAAGATGAAGTTCTTATTTATAAACTCATTTCTCTGTCTTTCTTTCGTAGTCGCGTTGTTCAGCATTTTTTATGGAAACACGAACGGATCTAACGTTCCACGGTATTCTTAGGTTTATTGAGATACGATGAGAGACGGATCATGCACACTCCTTCTCACGGAGCAGAAAAATTTAGTTTATCTAAGTCGCACATGATATCTGAAAATCACATAACATAATCCATCTTATACATCGAGCATGATCGGTGGAATAATAAGATCAGAAGGCGCGGAGTTATCAGATCAATTGCGAATTTTAATATGGTAACAGAAATGAAGGGGGTTATGAGATTTTCTATAAATTGTAAAGTGACGCGGACCCTAGGCTTTGCGCGCTGATAAGTCACGGAGCCTTCAAGGCTGATCCTTGAAGAGATTATTATTTTGCTTAAAATTTGGTGGTCAGTTTGCGTTACGATATCTTCACTATTTGGCGGTGGTGACCGTCGGATCTAATTTAATTGAATTTAATAAGCTGGAAAAAAAGTGTAAGTAAAAAGTGTGGATAATTTTGATGAAATGAAGTATAACAAACGATACGATCGGGACTACAACTAACATTATAATTAATTTTGGAAGCAGAACGGCCCGAATACGACATCAACAGGTGACTACCAGGGTGAAAGACGAATATAGGGAAGGAAGAGCGAAAAATTAAAGGAATAAATAAAACAGGGAGAGGAGGGAATTCCAGAGTATCTCGGGACGTAACAATATATATACAGGGTGGCCCATTTTAATCTAACCACTTAAATAACTCACTGGGAATGACCCAAATCAAAAAAAGTTTCGGGTTAAAAGTTTCCTATTTTTTAGGGGGAAATTGAATGGTGACCTGAATTTGACCTTGAAGTCGATTTTCAAGGTTAATTCAAGGTCATTTTTTAAAATAGGAACCCCTATTTTTGACCCCAGATTCTGATAGTGCTTGAAATTCTGCGTTCAAACATATGAATTTTAATAGGGGTCAAATGTCATTTCAAGGCCATTTCAAGATCAAAACATCAAAATAACAGCATTTTTAAGGTTTTTTAAGGTAAAGTATATTTTTCAGCCATATGCGTCATGCTAAGGGTCANAAAGGTCATTAACCGTTTGACTGCTACGCGGCGCAAAAGCGCTGCGTTCATTTGTCTCGAAAACCGCGACGCAGCGCTTTTGCGCTGCGAGTTTCAATGTATCTTTGTTGCTCCGTCGGTGTGAACGTAGTCTGACCTCACGCGTACTTTGCAACACGAGTGCATTCTAAAATAACTTTTTACCGTTTTTATATATTATTT